>NW_023219948.1:0-9195 GCF_002007445.2 Ailuropoda melanoleuca | reverse complement strand
CTGTTTTCACCTCAACAGGAATGTTAAAATCAGTGTTAACTTTATTAGTAGATGGTTTAGATATTTTCCCACGTGATGCAATCTGTGGATTCCTACATATTTTCAACCCTGCCTATCACAGCGCATAGAATTCTGCCTATAGAAAAATACATGTATCTGCAGTGTTTTTAAAAGCACTGGGTTGTAATAATGAACAATATTATTATATTGAAAGTGATTGATTTGAGCTTACTTTTCACATGAGGAAATGATCAGGGTCCCCTTAACTAACAGTATTAAAGTCACTACATTTTGGCTTACTTAGCCTACTGACTGCCTACTTATTCTAACATATTTAAAAACAAACCCCAGAAGTCAGGACTTCTTAGTATGTTTGTGATAGTTACACACAAATGTTTGGATTAGACTAGCAGTCAGGCTCTCCTCATGGGGGACAGGATCAGGAAAAAAATCAGGCCACAAGGCAGCACAGAAGCATGACCTTTAGACTAAAACTTGTAATATGCAGCTCTCGCTCCTTTGGTTTTTCTGTAGTTCCTAATTTCAGGGTTTCATGTGTTTTCCCCTTTCTGCGTTTGTCAGATTGCTTAACATGTAAATATCATGTTTTATTATACTGATCATTTGGTGTACTTGATTCTCTAAGAATATGCAATTTGTGATGATAGGATTTTGAAAAGTAACCCGCAGGCTGGGTAAAAACTCTTTGGGCCCCTATTACACAAAGAAAGCCCAGAAGGAGTTGCCTTGACAAGAGAATTCTTCATTTAACTCCTCTTCCTCCTTCTCTCCTTTTCATCCCCCACACCCCTTTTCCTTCCAGGCTTCAGTGACAATAGAAATAAAGACAAGAGAAGAACTAATGGATAAGCCAGATAGCATTCTGGGTTCCACCCTTGATGTAACTGTTTAAAAATTTCCTAGTAAAGAATGGGTTTGAGGAAAACCTCTCTCAGTGCTTAAACTTTTTGCTCTGCGTGTTAACCTATAGCATATAATCTATAGTATAAAAGAGCCCTTGTAACATTGTACCCCGGAATTAACAGTAAATAATTTGATCTGCTGGACTCTGAAGAAGGCAAAATTTATCATTAAGTCATATTTAGGAAGGTAAATTTACTCCCCATAAAACGTAGAAGTTTTAAATGTAAAGCTTAATGCAGTCTGACCAGTGTGTACAGCCAAGTAATCCTAATTCCAGTTTTCAAGGCTCCTGTGTAACTGGGGACAGGGTGTGGGAATAGAGCAAAGAGGAACTGCCGCAAAGCTCACCCTTCTTAGCAGGATTCCCTGCCATGTTTCTGGAATAAACACTCCTAGGATCTCTGCAAGGCTTTGGTTAATGCCCAGAGTTCTGAAAAAGTTGACTCAGATACTTTTTGCCAGTGTTCTTGTTTCTTTTATGCCAGAGCAGGTTTGGGGAGGTTATTACTTGACCATTTAGGAAGCTGACCCCCTGTCACTAATGTTTCTGAGATTCGTTTAGGTGAATGAGTAGTATGTCCACTTTTATTTCTGCGCAGTGTTCCGTTATATGGACATACCACAGTCTATCTATGCATCTGCCAGTATACGTTTGAGTTTCTTTGAGGACATGTATTTCTTTTGTCTTGGATACATACTTAAGAGTAGAATTGCTGGGTCATAGTTTTGTAAGAAGGTATAACTTTCTAAGAAATTTTATAAGAAATAACCAGTTTTCTGAAGTAGTTAAAAATTATTTTACATTCCATCAAGTGGTATGTTACTGAGTAAGGAAAAGATTAAGGTAAAGGCAGGGAGAGGTAGGGGGCCCCTGACTAGGTTCTGAAACTATTCCTGGAAGACAAAAGTCCTAAGAGTGAACAAGAGATAAGGAAACGGACCAGACCACCCGGCCCCAGCTGTTAGGGGTTACACTACGGTGTAATCACAGAAAATGACCAGCCCTCAGAGAAGTAAGTCCTTAAGGGTGCTGTCAATAGTCCTTGCTCAAACCAAGATGGCACAAGAATCTCAAGGCCACGAGCTCCCTGGTCAAGCTCTCAATACAAGACCAGCCCTAGAAACCCTCAATGGTAACCCATTGGGACCCCTCTCATTCTACACAGTGCTTTTTCTTTCCTTTCTGCTCTCATCTTCACTTTATAAACTTTCACTTTACTTCACCCTTTTGTTTCCCCGAGATTCATTCTTCAAAACTGTGAGAGAAGATTTCTGCAATCCTGGAACTTTATGAGAGTTCGAGTTGCTTCCTTTTGTTACAGTCGATTCAACTCTTGCCGTGGAGGTTGGGTGTGAAGTGTTATCTCCTTGTAGCTATAATTTACATGTCTTTGACAATTATAGATATTGAAATTATTTTCATGTAGTTTTTGCCCATTCACGCGTCTTCTTCTACGAATTGTCTGTTACATTTTGTTGTTGTTTCCTTTTGATCAGTGAGTTATGGAGGATCTTTACGTATTCTGGATAAAGTCTTTGTCAGAATTACTCCATATGATTATTTTCTCAAGTCTGTGGCTCACCTTTCCATTTTCATCACATTATTATTTTTTTAAAGATTTTATTTATTTATTTGACAGAGATAGAGACAGCCAGCGAGAGAGGGAACACAAGCAGGGGAGTGGGAGAGGAAGAAGCAGGCTCATAGCGGAGGAGTCTGATGTGGGGCGATCCCATAACGCTGGGATCACGCCCTGAGCCGAAGGCAGGCGCTTAACTGCTGTGCCACCCAGGCGCCCCTCATCACATTATTTTTGAAGAGGGCATGTTTTGAAATTTGGTGTCATAAAATTTATGTATTTGTTTCACAGTGAATGATTTTTCTGTCCTTCCTACTTTGGTTACCTTAAAATCATGAAGACATTCTTTTATTTTTGTCCCTAGAGGACGTGTAGATTTAGTGTTTACGTTTAGTCCTGTGATCCACACGCATTAATATTGGAGTTTTGGGGTATGATGTTGTAGAGAGCAAAATGGAGTCTCTCATGTCAAGCAGGGGCCTGTGTCAGGCAATGACGTAAGCAGCTAAAGGTACTGGCGCTAGGTGATATCACCCGGCATCAGCTGACTCCCCAGAACTGATAAGGAGCAGAACGAGGGGAGGTCTGCGTGGACCTGAAGCTGATTAAATTCCTTTAAAATGGGTGGATTTTGACAGCAACTGTCAGATTCTTCAGGTGTGACCCCTCTATGTCTGACCACTTAAAAAAGGCAGCTGCTGCAGAAGGCTCTGCCCAACTGATCTCTGAACAGAACAGAGGTCCTCCAGAGCTTGAACAGAATAGGCAGTTAAGTGGCCAGAGCTGACCTGGACCGGACTAAGGCCCGCAGACTGAATTCACGTTTTGTTCCATAACTTCCTACACCCTTCTGCTGTGTGGTTTGTCTTCTGTCCCGCTCTGTGTGCTGTGTAAGAAGCCAAGTTTAATCACATGGGGAAAGGTCCTTGAGTTTGCAATCCTGAACCTGCTTTATAATTGTGGCTTAACTTTGGTTTATGATCAAATAAGCCTGACATTGTGGAAAGACACAAGGTGCGTGTGCGCCTTCATAGCATGCTCATGACAGATGTGATATAGGGATTGAAGTTACATTTTTCTATACAGATTAATTTTTCCAGTGGCATTCCCCATTGAAATACCTCTGAACCTTTGTTCAAAAATCCACTGACTATATATGGGTGGATATATTTCCAGATCCTCTATTCCGTATAATTAATCTATTTGTTATCCTTAGATCTATACATTGTTTTCACTACTGTAACTTCTTATGAACTCTTAAAATTAAGTATGCTAGATCATTCAATGATTTTTCTTCACTCTCAAAATGGCTTTGGCTAATCTAAGTCTATATCTGTCTATCTATCTATCTATCTATCTATCTATCTATCTATCTATATATATTATCTCCCTCTATATTTTAGAATCAGTTTCCCAATTTTTGAAAAGATAAGCCTGACGAAATGTTGACTGGACTGGCACTGAAACTATTGATCAATTCAGAAAGCGTTGACAACTTAACAATATCAAATATTCCAATCCCCAAGAGATATATATCCATCTCTTCATTATCTAGGTCTTCAATTTCTCTCTGCAGTGTTTTGTGGTTTTCAGATCAAATCTCTTACACAGTTTTTATTATATTCATTTCTAATTAGTGCATGTTTTGATGTTATTATTCTTAATACTATTATACTTAAGATAATGTTTAATTTTTTTTTTTTTTTAATTTTCCAGTTGTGGTTGTGTAAGCAGAGTTAGTGAACTCCAGAGAGTGAAGGAGGAGACAGGAGACATAAGAGGACACAAGAGACACAAGAGAAGTCATTTTAGGTCCCCAGCTATTTTCCATGATTGGCCCTACAGGCTTTACTCACCCACTCACACGTGTGGCAGGACATCCAAGGAGGTGATAGAATTACAAAGAAATGCAAAAACCACAGTAGTTAAGGATTTTAAGGAAACAAAGGGAATGCAAAAACTACCACCTGGCCAGGAAATAGACAAGAAATCAGAGTCAAGAAATCAATGGTAAAATTCCTAGTGCTGTCTCAAGGGTCAACACTGACCTAAAGTACCTTCTTGAGTTGCTTCTGCAGGACTGAAACCTGGTCCCATAAGGTTAGTGAGGTTAAAACCAGCACAAAATTTAAAGCTTGTTTTCTCAGGGAATTGATTTGGTTCTGTTGTTGAAAACCAACCTCTGTGCTTTGGAGCCGAAATATGGGACTCGAAGACAGTTTGGGGATAAAAAAGGAGGATAGTTTATTATTTTGCCAGGCAAAGGAGGCTGCAGGTGGGTAATGCCTTCAAAACTCCAAGTCTGCAGGGCGGGGGAGGGGAGTAAAAAGCTGAGGGGTTTTATAGGAAAATATAGCCCATTTGGGTCTTGTTAGTAAGTTAACATTGAAGTCAGCAAGATGTCAATATCGATATTGAGTTCCTGGAACAAAAGAATCTGCAGAACAGCAAGTGAAGGGGAGGGGCAGGCTTCAAGAATGAGGAAACGTCTGTTCGGTTTAAAGTCAAGTTTTGCGGAAGCACAAGTGTGTCCATCTTTATTCCCATCCATCTTTACATTTCTATAGAGGTTTCAGTTCCAGCCCATGAAGGAGCAAGGCTCTGCGTCTCTTAGCTGAAAATAAAAGGTATTTTATTTATTTATTTATTTATTTAGAGCGGGGAGAGGGGCAGAAGGAGAAGGAGAGAGTAGACTCTGAGCTGAGTGGGAACCTGATGCTGGGCTTGATCTAACGACCCTGAGATTGTGACCTGGGCCGAAACCAAGAGTCAGCAATTTAACCAACTGAGCCACCCAGGCGCCTCAAGTTCCTCTCTTTGAAAAGCCATTCTAAACCCTAAATAAAAAGAACCCCACTCACCCACCATTTCAGAGAATCTTTGGAAGTCATTCTTCGTGATTTCCTTAGTTACTGCAAATGAAGTTTTTTGTGTATGACAATTCCATTGGATGTAATCTCTATCTGTAATTAATGTTAGTTGGGTTACAATAGGTTTTTGCATAATAATATAAATGATTTGTGTAGCTTGATCTTGTAATCATGTGACCTTCCATAATATACTCTCAACTTTTTTTGCATATATAAAAACATAATTATATGATTATAATCATATAATTATGATTAGTTTCGGATGTGCAGAGTAAGAGTCAATGTTAGTATATATTGCTAAATGGTCACAATGGTAAGTCTAGTTAACATTTCTTTTGCACTTTTTAAAAGGAGATTGTACGTAAACTATCATGTGATCTGTGAATAGCACAATTTTATTTTTTCCTGTCCTATCTGTATAACTTTATTATATAGATTAGAACTTCCAGTACAATGTTGGACCTGATGTAACTTTTTCTTTTTAAAGATTTATTTATTTATCCCAGAGAGACAGAGAGAGAGGAAGGGCAAAGGGAGAGGGAGAGAATCTTAGGCAGAATCTCCACTGAGCACAGCGCCCCTCACGGGGCTTGATTTCAGGACCCCAAGATCATGACCCAAGCCAAAACCAAGAGTCTGTCGCTCAACAGACTGAGCCACCCAGGTGCCCCTGACCTGCTGTAACTTTTAAAAAGGTAGCCAATTGAATAGTCCCAAAAATGTAAGTAACAAAGTTACAATGTCAGTAGGATATTTTCAACTATCTATTGTGGCATTTGTGTATCTGTGTCTTTTTAGCAGACAGAACAATTGGTGATTGCAACTGAAGCAGGGTGTTATTAACTAAGGAACTGAAGACTTCAAGTACAATTTAAGCAGAGTCTTCTGAAGACTTTCTGGGAAAATAAGAATGCATAAAACTCTTCTTTGTTTTTTTTTTTTATGTTTTTTTATTATATCATATTAGTCACCATACAGTACATCCCGTTTTCCAATGTAAAGTTCGATGATTCATTAGTTGCGTATAACACCCAGTGCATCATGCAATACGTGCCCTCCTTACTACCCATCACCCAGTCTATCCCACTCCCCCATCCCCTCCCCTCTGAAGCCCGCAGTTTGTTTCTCAGAGTCCATAGTCTCTCATGCTTCATTCCCCCTTCTGATTACCCCCTTTTTTATCCCTTTCTTCCCCTACCGATCTTCCTAGTTCTTATGTTCCATAGATGAGAGATATCATATGATAATTGTCTTTCTCTGCTTGACTTATTTCACTTAGCATTATCTCCTCCAGTGCCGTCCACGTTGCAGCAAATGTTGAGAACTCGTTCTTTCTGATAGCTGAGTAATATTCCATTGTATATACGGACCACAACTTCTTAATCCAGTCATCTGTTGAAGGGCATCTCGGCTCCTTCCACGATTTAGCTATTGTGGACAATGCTGCTATGAACATTGGGGTGCATATGGCCCTTCTCTTCACTACATCTGTATCTTTGGGGTAAACACCCAGTAGTGCAATGGCTGGGTCATAGGGCCATAGGTAGCTCTATTTTTAACTTTTTAAGGGACCGCCACACTGTTTTCCAGAGTGGCTGTACCAACTTTCATTCCCACCAACAATGTAGGAGGGATCCCCTTTCTCCACATCCTCTCCAACAATTGTTGTTTCTTGCCTTGTCTATCTTTGCCATTCTAACTGGCGTAAGGTGGTATCTCAGTGTGGTTTTGATTTGAATTTCCCTGATGGCTAATGATTTTGAACATTTTTTCATGTGTCTGTTAGCCATTTGTACGTCTTCATTGGAAAAGTGTCTGTTCATATCTTCTGCCCATTTTTTGATTTGTTTATTTGTTTCTCATGTATTGAGTTTGAGAAGTTCTTTGTAGATCTTGGATACCAGTCTTTTATCTGTAGCGTCATTTGCAAATATATTCCCCCATTCCACGGGCTGCCTCTTAGCTTTTTTGACTGTTTCTTTGGCTGTGCAGAGGCTTTTTATCTTGATGAAGTCCCATAAGTTCATTTTATCTTTTGTTTCTCTTGCCTTTGAAGATGTGTCATGAAAAAGTTTGTTTTGGCCGATATCATAGAAGTTGTTGCCTATGTTCTCCTCTAGAATTTTGATGGATTCCTGTCTCACATTGAGGTCTTTCATCCATTTGGAGTTTATTTTTGTGTATGGTGTGAGAGAGTGGTCAAGTTTCATTCTTTTGCATGTAGCTGTCCAATTTTCCCAGCACCATTTATTGAAGAGACTGTCTTTTTTCCATCGGAAGTTTTTTCCTGCTTAATCAAAGATTAGTTGCCCAAAAAGCCGAGGGTCCATTTCTGGGTTCTCTATTCTGTTCCATTGGTCGATGTGTCTGTTTTTGTGCCAGTACCATGCTGTCTTTGTGATCACAGCTTTGTAGTACAGCTCGAAATCCGGCATTGTGATGCCCCCAGCTTTGTTTTTCCTTTTCAACAGTTCCTTGGAGATTCGGGGCCTTTTCTGGTTCCATACAAATTTAAGGACTATTTGTTCCAGTTCTTTGAAAAATGTCCTCGGTATTTTGATCGGGATAGCATTGAAAGTGTAGATTGCTCTGGGTAGTATGGACATTTTAACTATGTTAATTCTTCCAATCCATGAGCATGGAATATTTTTCCATCTTTTTATGTCTTCCTCAATATCTTTCAAAAGTGATCTATAGTTTCTAGGATATAGGTCCTTTACGTCTCTGGTTAAGTTAATTCCAAGGTAACGTATGGTTTTTGGTGTTATTGTAAATGGGATGGATTCCCTAATTTCTCTTTCTTCAGTCTCGTTATTCGTGTATAGAAATGCAACTGATTTCTGGGCATTGATTTTGTATCCTGCCACCTTACTGAATTGTTCTATAACTTCTAATAGTTTGGGAGTGGATTCCTTTGGGTTTTCCATATAGAGTATCATGTCATCTGCAAAGAGAGACAGTTTGACTTCTTCTTTGCCGATTTGGATACCTTTGATCCCTTTTTGTCTTCTGATTGCTGTTGCAAGGACTTCTAGTACTATGTTGAATAATAGTGGCGAGAGTGGGCATCCTTGTCGTGTTCCTGATCTTAAGGGAAAGGCTTCCAGCTTTTCCCCATTGAGAATAATGCTTGCAGTAGGCTTTTCATAGATGGCTTTTATGAGATTGAGAAATGTACCCTCTATTCCTACACTCTGAAGGGTTTTAATCAGGAAAGGATGCTGTATTTTGTCAAATGCTTTTTCTGCATCAATTGAGAGGATCATATGGTTCTTGAGTCTTTTCTTGTTGATATGATGTATCACATTGATTGATTTGCGAGTGTTGAACCATGCTTGCATCCCAGGTATGAATCCCACTTGGTCATGATGGATAATCCTTTTAATGTACTGTTGGATTCTATTAGCAAGGATCTTGTTGAGGATTTTGGCATCCATATTCATTAGAGAAATCGGTNCATATTCATTAGGGAAATCGGTCTGTAATTCTCCTTTTTGAGGGGGTCTTTGCCTGGTTTGGGGATCAAGGTAATATTAGCCTCATAGAATGAGTTTTGGTAGCTTTCCTTCTGTTTCTATTTTTTGAAATAGCTTTAGGAGAATAGGTATTAGTTCTCTTCTTTGAATCTGTTCATATATCTAGATAAAGTCTAATCTTATCCATTGCTATATAAACAAACGAATATAGACTTCGCCTTTTTTTTTTGAATATTGACTTATATGCGAACTTCTGATTGTTACCCCGTACAGGAAAGTGTAGACACGTTGCTCTTCCACATCTGAAAGAACTAATTCACCGCATTTTATCTATCTATCCAGTTA
>NW_023219947.1:0-5481 GCF_002007445.2 Ailuropoda melanoleuca | reverse complement strand
GTGAAACCATTCTTTTAAGTTTTTCGAGTAATGTAGACAAAGCTATTAAGTCTCCGTGTACAGACGTATGCGCCTGGTGTGCTCCGCCCATGAAAGCAGGGCTGTCGGTAGTCTGAGCTCTACTTTGTCCTTACCAACGCGAGCAAGGTCTAACACGGCATGACAGCCCCACGTTACACGTAATCTGCCCCCAGTTGATAGCCATTTAGGATTCTTTCCAATCTCTGCTGTTCCTCATCTGCACGTGTCTCCTGTGCAGAGAGGCAAACGCCTCTCTAGGTTAGGTGCCAACAAGTAATTGCCAGGTGTAGGCTACACACACTGTATGGGTTAATGGTTACCACCAAGTTGTCCACCAAAATTGGGGGGACCGATTTATATTCTACCAAGACAGTGTGAGAATATTTTTTCCCTGCACCCTTACCAAAACTTTATATTACCAAGATTGAAAATTTTTGCCGCTCAGATTGCTAAAACACGCTAAAGACAATAATAGTAAGTAAGTGATGCTTATAGCCAGTGGACTGTGCTCCAGGCGCTTCTCCAAAAGCTCTCCTTATACATTTACATAAGCTCAGTGAATCCCATAGCAGCCCTGTGAGCTGGGGTCCTCTATTGTTCCTGTTTTATAGCTGAAGAAATTCAGGTGCAGAATGAAATCTCGTTGTTTCAACTGTTTTCAGAGCCTAATTATTGCTCCATGTTTATTGATCACAGAAACCTTTGTGACTTGCAGGTTCATTTTCCTTCTATTACATTCCTCGTCTGTTTCTTATTGATCCTCTGTGCATTAATCTTTATTTCATACATTACAGATGTTTTCCTAAACCATAGCTTACATTTTTTCTTTGTTGCACTGTTTTCCATCATGCAGAAGTTTTAAATTATGATGGACTCACACACATCAATCTTTTCCCAAACGACATTAGCATATTATGCCTTGTTTGGGGAGGCCTTCCCGATCCCAAGGTCATACGCATATTTTGTTTCTTCTAATACTTTTAGAATTCATTATTTAATTTTTAAGTCATTAATCTACCCACAAATTATTTTTGCAACGGGGCAAGGGAGGAATAGAATTTTCTCCTAATTGTTAGCAAGTTATCCCAACAGTCATTGAATACTCCTTTGATTCTCTGGTGGATTTGGAATGCCACCCTAATCGTGCGTTAAATTTCTCACATAGTGGAGTTGTTTGCTAGACTTTTGTTCATTGATCTAGTTATCTGCACCTGTGCCTCTGTGGCCTATTATTTTACAATATGTTTAATAGCTGGAGAGATACAGGTTGATCTTGGTTTTAGTGACCTCNTCTACCCACAAATTATTTTTGCAACGGGGCAAGGGAGGAATAGAATTTTCTCCTAATTGTTAGCAAGTTATCCCAACAGTCATTGAATACTCCTTTGATTCTCTGGTGGATTTGGAATGCCACCCTAATCGTGCGTTAAATTTCTCACATAGTGGAGTTGTTTGCTAGACTTTTGTTCATTGATCTAGTTATCTGCACCTGTGCCTCTGTGGCCTACTATTTTATAATATGTTTAATAGCTGGAGAGATACAGGTTGATCTTGGTTTTAGCGACCTCGCTCGGCTCTCCTATCAGTTCTAGCAGGTAGTGTTCTCCTTATTGTTCCTTTTTGAATAGCTTTTAATTTATGTTTTTCATATTTTGGGGCGTATAGATTGGAAATGGTATTCTTTTGCAATTTTTTTTCTTTTTATATTTTCACCAGCAAATATGCCATGCGTTATTTTTGCTTTTCATTTGCTTGAAATTTCCTTTGTGGCTAACACGTGGTATGCTTTCGTAAGATTTCTATGCGTATTGGAAAAGAATTTGTTCTCCCTACTTGTTGGGTACAGAGTTCTGTAGATCCATTAGAGCGGACATGTTAATTATTTTTGATCTTCAGCAGCTGTCCTCACTGGTCCTTTCTCCGGGGCTCTATGAAGTCTCTTACGGGGGCAGCGTCTTTGCCAGCTCCTTCTATTTCTCTGGTTTGTTCTGCGTGCTTCAAAGCTGTGTTATGAGGCACATAAACATTCGTGATGGTTGATAGTTCCACTTAATCACATAAAAATCTTCTCTGTCCCATTTAATGTTTTTCCCCTTGAATTCTGTTTTCTCGTAAACCCTTTTATATTTGCTGTAATTCATGACACATTGGACTTATTCTCAATACCTCATTTCGTGGTTCCTATTTCTCAAGATTTTTTAGCCTTCTCCCTTTTGTAGAATTGATCAGGTATTTTTGTTCTATTTTTTCCTATAATGGTTTGCTCATCATTGTTTCTTTTCTTTTCTTTTTTTTTAGAGGTGGGGGAGGGGCAGAGGGAGGGGCAGAGGGAGAGAGAGAGGCTCCACACCCAGCACAGAGCCCGATGTAGTGCTCCGTCTCACAACCCTGAGATCATGACCTGAACTGAAATCAAGAGTCAGATGCTTAAACCAACTGAGCCACCCAGGTGCCCCTCATCATTGTTTCTCAGTGATCTATGCAGTTATTCTATTCATTATTGGAAGTGGGTTCTTAAAGTCTCCAACTACTATTATAGAGCTATTTCTCCCCCTAATTCTGTCAACTTTTGCTTTATGGAATTTGGGGCCCTGTTATTAGGTGCATATATGTGTATAATTGTTATATCTAACTGACTGATTAGCCCTCTTACAATATATAATGTCTTTCTTTGTCTCTTGTAACAAGTACTTAAGTCTATCTTGTCTGATATTGGGACAGCTGCCCCACCCCCAGTTTTCTTTGGTTATTATTTGCATGGAATATCTTTTTCCATTCTTATTAGAATCCCATCCTAATGTCTTCATTTTAATTTAATCACCTCCTTAAAGACCATATCTTCAAATACACATACATTCCAAGGTACAGGGGTTGGAGAACGTTAACATATGAATTTCGCAGGGCACCTAGGTGACTCAGTTAAGCATCTGACTCTTGATCTTGGCTCAAGTCTTGATCTCAGGGTTGTGGGCTCAGACCACGTTGGACTCCACACTGAGCATGGAACCTACTTAAAAAAAAAACAACATGAATTTTGCAGATGCAATTCAGATCATAGCAGGCAGGTACCATTATTTCTTCCCCTTGAAATTCTTTCCTCCTTACTGAGGTCCACTGCTTGGTGATTTTCTGATTGTAGGCCTGTGGATGGTAAATATTCTGAGTGCATGTCATTGCATGTGTGAAAAGTGTTTCTTTTCCCTTTTTTACACTTGAGTTTTAAAATTAGTTTTTTCTTGGAACTTTTAAGATATTGTCCCCATTGTCTTCTTACATCTGGTACTGCAGTTGGTCCCTCTGATTCTATTTCTTTGTAAGTAATACATCTCTGTCAGCTGTCAGGACTTCTGTGTGAGCCTGGTGTTCTGAACTTCATCACAAGGTAAAGAGATGTGGTCTTTTTTCCTCCATCTTCTGGCAATTTGTGTGTCCTGTTAGCTGAGGCCTCCCGTCTATTTTCAGTTCTGGAGGGTTTCTTCCCTAGAATGTCTTAGAGTTTGTCTTCTTTTCCTTTCTTTTCATTTTCTCCTTCTGGGCCACCTGTAAGAGAAATGTTGGACCACCTGGCTCTAGCTTCCAGTTCTCTTGACTTTTCTTTCATTCAGTCCAACCCTTTTTTTCCTGGGTTCTGGGAGAATTCCTCAGTTCAGTCTTCCAGCTCATGAATTCGGTCATGAGCTGTGTCCGTTCTGCACCTTCGATCCACCTGCTGATTCTTGGCTCAGTGATGTTTCACATCTCTACTGGTCGAGCCACTGTTCTCTTGTATCTTTCTGAGGACATTAAATATGCATGTTCTCATTCGTGACTTGTTCTGCTGGCTCTGTGAACAGTTTCCCTGGCAGAGGTTCTGTTTGTTGCACTTGGTCTTCTTCTGTGGTGTTGGTGTTCTGCAAGTGTCCAGGGTCTCCAGTGAAGGGACTATACTTACATTGAATGTCCTCCGTCCTCTGTCATGGCTGCATCTGTTCACTTCAGCCTTTCTGTGAGAGAGATGATCACAGGTGTGTTGTGGGGCAAGATGCCTCAGGAATTCCTTTTCTTGGCTTTGAATCCTCTTGGGCTCCTGGATCTTGCCTGCGTACCCCATCCCTCATCCCTCACCCCAGGTGCTGACCTGCTTCTCTGGCCACCAGGCTCCCACCTGCAGGAAGACACCTCCACGATGTGCTGCCTGCTCATGGCTGAGGGTGTAGGAGTCTGCTGAGCTGCTCCTGTCCCTGCAGAGCTCTAACCTGTCCCCCTAGGGCCACTCCAGTGTCGGGCCCTTCCAAGCTTGGAATTGGCCCTTTCTGCAGCCATTTGGTGTTGGGTTTTCTCTTTCAATCTTCTGCTTATCAAAAGAATCCTCACAATTTCTCATGTAGTGGCTGGGGGCGGGAGGGAAGGGAGAAATTACGTGGTACACACAATTTCCCTTCTTCATATAATCCTACATTANCTTTCTGCAGCCATTTGGTGTTGGGTTTTCTCTTTCAGTCTTCTGCTTATCAAAAGAATCCTCACAATTTCCCGTGTACTGGCTGGGGGCGGAAGGGAAGGGAGAAACTACCTGGTATACAGAATTTCCCTTCTTCATATAATCCTACATTATATTTTAAGTACTTGTGTTACCTTATTGGTCATTTTCAACATGTAGTTAANATATGCACACGGTGCATTTTTGTTTCTGGGTTTTGCACAGGCCTCTGCCATGCCGAGTTTCCCCTAGCCTGTCCTTCTCCACTTTTTAAAGGCAAAATTCAGCATTTTACATTTATTTCTGTTGAATTCCATCTTGTGGTTTGGGCCCTATATTCTTGCCTGTCAAATCTCTCTGAATATTGCTGAGCACATTTATCATATTAACTCTCTCTCCCAACTCTGTGTGACCTGCAGATCTGATAAGATTCTCCTTTACATCTTCCTTCACTATCATTGCCAAAAACTGTTGAACACAACAGGGCCCAGAAACGAGCTCTTTGGTTTTACCACTTGAGACCTTGCCCAAGGTTTATTTACTTATTCAGCAAACGTTTATGAAGATAGAGCTGTTGTCAGTACTCTTCAGGTGATGCTGGTCAACAACTCGCAAGTTCACCTGTCGGGAAAAATAGTCGATCCAAATTCTATTATCTTATCCTCAAGGTTATCATAGAGAATTAGTCAGAAGCTAAAATCAGGATGTACCATTTGTTAATCCTAGCAGATTAGCGTGTAATTGTCTCAGTGTTTCCTGATTGCTCTGATATGCCGGTTTGTCTCCCCAGCCAGAGTATGAGCTGCTCGGGGGAGGGTATTGATGTCATTTCCCGGGGGGGCTTTATAGTTACGCATACGCCGATTCTGACATGGAAGCCATTGTGTTCAAGACTACAAATGCTAATTCACCAGACCACCGTTGAAGAGGTAACTGTGATTCTGACTTCATAGATGAGGAGACGCATAAGTGACCCAGCTGGATGTGGTGGACTTTATCTG
>NW_023219946.1:0-667 GCF_002007445.2 Ailuropoda melanoleuca | reverse complement strand
TAAATGTAAATAGATGAAACACTCTTGTGTTGACTAGATAAAAAAAATGAAAAAATATGTTACTTTATAAGAGAAAATATATAAGGCTATAGGAAGAATGGCATAAAAGTGGAACAATTCTAAATTTTATGCAAATTTTAAATGCAAAAATACTATATCTCTTTGGCTTCCATTTATGTATCTCTGTATCATCTACATACCTACTTACCTAACTATCTACCAAAAACAAATCCTCAAATATAAGAAATTTTAACACACTTCTGTCAGTAACTGAAAAAGCAAAAAGCCAAGAATCAATAGGGATATAGAATATTTGAATAATATATGTAATAAATAGGGCTATACATGGACACACACACACCTATACTTTCAAATGGTTAGATATATGCTTGATTCAAGTGCACATGGATCACTCACAGGGTTATAAATCAGGCCTCAACAAATTTCAAAGGATTTAGAACATTTATTTTCCACAGTAGAATTAAACTAGAAACCTTTAAGGGATAACTAGAAAAATCCCCACGTGTTAAACACTTCTAAATTATCCATGTATCAAAGAGGAAATCACAATGAAAACTGGGAAAATTTTAAGCTGCTAACAAAAATGGCATATCAGAACTAGTGGAATATAGCTAAAGCCATGTGTAGAGAATGTATTGTCTTAAAT
>NW_023219945.1:0-667 GCF_002007445.2 Ailuropoda melanoleuca | reverse complement strand
AAAAACTAGGGATGTACTGTATGGTGACTAACATAATATAATAAAAAATTATTATTAAAAAAAACAAAAAAACACAAATATTTGCCCAAGAACATTTAAAAAAAGAAAGAAAGGTCTCAGATTGGACATTGAACAAACGAGTCCTTGAGAACTTGGAAGAACATACAGGGGTTTGGAGGACAAAGAAAATACCCTGGAAATTGCTCTGGGACAAAACTACTCTTATTTGCAGCACAGAGGCCCGTGCATAGTTGTATTTCTGAGGCCAGTGCTCCCAGGTGCAGTCTCAACAGACTAGTAACTTGAGAGCGAAGTGGTCAGCGCCTTCAGAGACAGCGAGGCAGAGTAACTGAAAACTGTCGGTCGTACACCAGCATTTTATCTATCAGAGCTCATGAATACACATAACACAGCTTTCACCATGTTCCTTATACAACTTCCCAGTGTCAAAAATGGAAGTATTTTTAATAGAGCCGAAGATACAGCCTCTCTGTAGCGTATAAAAATAAGCTTAGTAATCTCTGTGTCAGGATTCTATTTTACTTAGAAAGCACCTCGGCACCTAGGGAGTTCATTAACTCAATAGCAGTCCAAGGTTTTACATTATCTAAAGGTCCTGAAGTCATCTTCAAGTTGACAAACTACAAAATATAATGTTGAAATAAAT
>NW_023219944.1:0-667 GCF_002007445.2 Ailuropoda melanoleuca | reverse complement strand
AGTGGCTCAAGCAATGGGTGTTTATTTCTCACAGTTTCAGAGGCTGGAAGTCCAAGATCAAGGTGCCTGCCCACTCGGTCTGGTAAGAGCCCGCTTCCTGGTTTGCAGTCAGCAGCCTTCTGCTTGTATGCTCAAGTGGCAGAGAGCGGAGGGAGAATCTAGCTCTCTGCTGCCTTTTCTTCTAAGGACAGTAATCCCGCCATGGGGACCCCACCCACACAACCTCAGCTAAACCTAGTAATTCCCCAATGGTTGCACCTCTAAATACCTTTACATTAGAGGTTAGGGCTACAACATATGTATTTTTTTGGGGGGAGGGGGGACACACACATTCCATCACAGCATTGCCTGGTCAAAGAATTCTCATGTTCATTTCCAGACATTGAAGCAAAACAGAAATATATATATATAAATGGATAGAAGTGACCCATAATTCCACCACACGCCCCGAGATCCCATTATTTACATTGGTGTTTTAAGGTGTATACTTCTGGGTTTTCCTCTCTCATTACAATCTCTCTCGAATGTTAACCAGAGATGAATGCTCTGTAAACTTTCTCTTGTAACCTGTTTTCTCAACCGTGTGTGAAGAATAGATTTTTATACCATTCTTGTTTTATCATCTTCTGAAGTTGATGCTTTCTTGTGATTTTCTTTGCTTTACTAT
>NW_023219943.1:0-667 GCF_002007445.2 Ailuropoda melanoleuca | reverse complement strand
GGAAAAAAAAGCAAGATTCTTTTGAATTGATTTTGATACTATGAGACAAAAGTAAGTGGGGAAAAAAAATGATGGTGTGCTTCACCTCGCTTCGTACGGGTTGCTGAGACTTGGTAGAAGGCCAATGTGTTTCAAGCAGCACATGATGATTAATAAGTGATGACAAGGTTCAGAGACAGTCACACACCCAGGCTGCTCCAGGCAGCTCCCATCCCGCCATGCTTTTTTTGGCACCAGGCTTATTGGTACTGGCTAATAGTAACATGAATTCTATGACGGTCCAGAGAAGGAGATATGCCACATATTCTTCCTGTCAAATAAAAATGTGGAAGGAGATACAGGATGACCTTGCACGCATTATAGCTGGCCTACTGTGGATTGCAAGATTACTTAGAACTGTCAGAAAAGGAGTGTATTTTGGCACTACTTTTGATCAAGGCACTCCAATTTCTGTCTTCAGCATAAACTCAAGCAGGATTTGCTATTGATATTTGACCTGATTTTTGACATTATCTTCCTTTGACCTATGTGACCGAAAGAGTAGAAAAATTGGGGTGTCATTAGTGGAAGGAGAGAGTTTGATAAGACTGCTCATTCCACAAGGATCTGGGGACTTGAAAGGATTGAAATTCAAGAAATGTTCTTAGAATAAGAAGCTTAAGGCAAA
>NW_023219942.1:0-667 GCF_002007445.2 Ailuropoda melanoleuca | reverse complement strand
TTCAGTCGCATGAATTCTTTTTAATGAAGTACTTTCAGCATGGCAATCCAATACATGAGGCAGGATAGAACAGGTATAAGAGGTATATTTCAGCATCTACAGTCCATAAGCAAAAACATCATGGTCAAAGACCAGGCACCTTGCAAACCTAGTTACTTAGCTTTAGAAAACAAAACAGGTGTTTCCTGTAGCAAGAATATGGCTAAATCCCCCTCCTTCAGAGCTTCTGCCCATGAAGCTTAGCAAAGCGATAGGTTTCTATTCTCAGGAAAAGAAACTTTCCTCAGGCAAAAGGCACATCATAGACATAACAAACCCTGATACATCAAACACACTGGTACAAGGTTGTTACAGAAAGCATGCAAATAAGGCTGAGCACAAGCTCCTATCTCTCCCCTAAGGAATTTCTCAAGCATCTGTGAGCTTGATTTTCTACCTGGCTTGAGACATGAACCAAGGATTTCAAAATCCATATCATCCCAGCCTTGACCTATTCTGAATTGCTGACCAGAATGAAAACAGAGAAAAGTACATTAGAGAGCATATTTCCAGAAATGTGGCCCAGTGCTATACATAATGGAGATGCATAATAAGGATCTTCTGGATGCATAGCCACAACCAAGAACGGTGGCAAGAAAGATGAACACAATAATTAAAAAGAAAAAAA
>NW_023219941.1:0-667 GCF_002007445.2 Ailuropoda melanoleuca | reverse complement strand
TGGCTCAGTCAGTTAAGCGTCTGCCTTCGGCTCAGGTCATGATCCCAGGGTCCTGGGATCGAGTCCTGCATGGGGCTCCTTGCTCAGCAGGGAGTCTGCTCCTCCCTCTGTCTGCTGCTATCCCTGCTTGTGCTCTGTCTCTCTCTCTGACAAATAAATAAAATCTTTGAAAAAATAAAATAAACTTCAGATGAAAAGTTTTAGATGCATATATTTGTACAGAGTCAGAAACCACATTGTTTTACTGAATTATTTCAAGGGCTATACAAATAAAGATTTCTAAAGATCAGTGCTGTCGATTATGATTCAATATGTGTGAAGCATAATGCTAATAATTGGAGGAGTAACTTAGATTACATATATATGTTAATTATTATATTATAATATATATTCTATTATACAATTATATACAAATATACATACATTTATATGTATGTAATTCAGCTATCTTGATTTTGTTGCCATGTCCTCTTTTTCTGTGTTTTTTTTTTTTCTTTTCCCTTTTAGCATGGCCTATCACGTGAAGAATGAATTTAAAGGCAATGTCTTAAGGGATCTTTCTAATTTGTCTCGGGATTTTGCCAATAAAAGCAATAGACTTGTACTGATTCGACTCATACTTAGTATCATGTGTGACCCTAATTTGGAAAGTTAGTGCTCTTAGAGT
>NW_023219940.1:0-667 GCF_002007445.2 Ailuropoda melanoleuca | reverse complement strand
CTGCACACCCTGGCTGTCCCCTCGGCTGACCTCACAGGATCTGTGGTCCTCATAACCGTATCCGTGAGAAGCGGAGGCCACCATGCTTTATGCAGGCTGTAAGGGCGGGTGTGGGCCCATGACTCTGGGACGAGGTCTTGCTGGACTTTGTGAGCCGTTCCAAAGCTGTTGGGGGAGATGCCTGGCTCTGTCATGGGGCCCCCGCCCCACTCTGGCAAGAGAACCCATCTGGGTCTTCCCCTGGAAGGAGGGCCCTCGCTCACCCTCACGTGTGTGTGCTGCGGGCGTGGACAGACCTGGCCTCTTGCTCCACAATCTTTGCTTTTTAGCTTCAGGGCTGTGCAGGCTTTGGGGATTAAAGATGCGTGGCATGTGGTACAGGGTCTGGGACTTGCACCCCTGCTGAATGTGTGGGGTCTGTGGTATCTGAGTCTCTTGGGGTTTCTTTCTCCTCAATTATAAAATGGACACCTGTTCCCATCTTGTAAGGTTGTTGTGGGAATCATAGGTGCCGATATGCCCACTCCTTCCTGCCTCAGGTTCTTTCTGTCTAAAGGGTTTTGCCTTTCTTCCTTGTCTGGCTAGCTCCTATTCATCCTTCAGAAGGTTTGGGCTCAATGTCATTGCCTCCAGGAAGCCCTCCTTGTTTGTTGGTTCTTGTGTGGGT
>NW_023219939.1:0-667 GCF_002007445.2 Ailuropoda melanoleuca | reverse complement strand
AGCCCAGACTGGAGAGGACCCACAGGTAGATCAATTTTATCTTTTTTTTTTTTTTTTAAGTGGGCTCCAATATGGGGCTTGAACTCAAAATCCTGAGATCAAGACCTGAGTGAGATAAAATCAAGAGCTGTATGCTTAGCATATAGCCACCCATGCTCAATTTTATCTTTCAGATTAAGTGCTTGGCCTAGAAGAAGACAGAGGAATAATATTAAAAAATATTTTTAAATATACCTTGAAACTTCTCTATTAACTTTTTCCAATTAAGTTAATAGGGCTGGGTTAACAAAAGGCACCTCTTCTCATTAGGGCTCCCACTTCCTCTGTTTAGGAAATAGAGGTATTAGGACCTTCACTGCCTACTGCCCTGTAAGGACGCTTGCTAAATCACTGAATTTTTATATAAGATATGGTTCTAAATGAAATCAATCTGGGAAGAAAGAAATTTTTCACTCCATTCTTCCAATACACAGTACACCATCCATGAAAAAGCACCTCCTAACTCTAGAATTTATTCTGCTCTAGAACTCCACACTTTCCAATTTCACAGTCTTCTTAAGGATTTTCCATTTCTGGGGCGCCTGGGTGGCTCAGTCTTTAAGCGTCTGCCTTAGGCTCAGGGTGTGATCCCGGCGTTCTGGGATCGAGCCCCACATCAGGCTCCACT
>NW_023219938.1:0-747 GCF_002007445.2 Ailuropoda melanoleuca | reverse complement strand
GTGTGATGTTAAAAGAAGAAAGAAAGTCATTTTCTGCCTTGGAAGTTCATTGAAACATGCTACTAATAGTTAAACTTCTCGAGAAATTACCTGAAGATATATNAGATATACACCAAATAAATTAAAATTAAAATATAACTTTGTTTTAATTTTAAAAAACCTTTAAATTTGTCAGATTTCAAACCAAAGACTATAAAAGATAAAGAGGAAAATTATAACATACTTAAAGGATCTATCTATCCAACAAGAAGATCTAACAATTGTGAATATTTATGCTCCTAACTTGGGAGTGGCCAATTATATAAAACACTTAATAACAAAATTAAAGAAACACATTGATAATAATACAATAACACCCCACTCACAGCAATGAACACATCAACTAAGCCGAAGATCAACAAGAAAACAAGGACTTTGATGACACACTGGATCAGATGGACTTCACAGATATATTTAGAGAATTCCATTCTATAGCAACAGAATACACATTTTTCTTGAATGCACATGGAACATTCTCCAGAGTAGATCACATACTGGGTCACAAATCTGGTCCCTACTGGTACCAAAAGACTGGAATTATTCCCTGCATATTCTCAGACCACAGTGCTTTGAAACATGAACTCAATCACAAGAGGAAATTTGGAAGTAACTCAAACACTTGGGGGATAAATGGCATCCTACTAAAGAATGAATGGGTCAACGAGGAAATTAAAGAAGAACTTAAAAATTCATGGAAACAAATGAAAA
>NW_023219937.1:0-667 GCF_002007445.2 Ailuropoda melanoleuca | reverse complement strand
GGAAAATGAAGATACTGCAGGCAAAAACATCAACTGTTTTCTCCATCTTCAAATTCCTTTCCAGCCTCTTTTTCACCCTGGCAGCTTGTGAGTTGTAGTCTTCCCCTATCATGCTGTCAGCCCCCAAGTAACACACACAGTCCTGCTTGGCTTCTCACTTCACTTCCTACTTCCCTTTCTGGGCAAACACACATCTCTTACAAACACTCCATTAGTTTTGATGTTTGTCTCAGTGCTCTGGTGTGTTTGAAGGGTTTCTCTAAGGTCTGCTGACATTTCCTGATTGCTTACTATGCATGATTTCTTGTTTTCCTCCTGGGCCATCATTCTTAGAAAGGCATCCACTTCATCAATATCCTTTAACACTGTTTGGATTTGTGGATGTGCATTCAAGCAGGAAGGGAGGCCTATCGAGGTGAGCAGACTCTCACTGATGTGTTTTGTCAAGTACCAGGAACATTTCATGGTGAAAGAGGAGCAGGCTTAGACAGGCAGGCTGCTCCTTTCATCATGGGGCTAATAGGACAGAACTGGTGGGTAATGGAGGAAATGCTCGGGTGACAAGGAAGGGACATGTTGCTGAGTACTGGTAGGTTAGACTCTTACATTTTATCTCTCTGGCAGAATATCAAGTCTTGAATACTTTTATCTGAGGCTGAGAAACTGT
>NW_023219936.1:241-755 GCF_002007445.2 Ailuropoda melanoleuca | reverse complement strand
TTTATCAGAACTCTTCTCAAAATGGACAGCATGCATGGCTGAAAGGAGTTCTTGCATAAGTGCTGAGGGGTCTAGGGATGGATGTCAGACCCCAGGCACAGGTAAGCTCAACCTGCCGAGTGGCCCAGATCTCTTTATCCACAGGATTGCCTGGTACAGAAGTGGGGATGTTTGCAAGCAGGATGGAATCATTCAAGCCCACTGAGGGCAGCTCACGGCTGCCACAGATAACCCTCCTTTTCCCTTCCCCGGCATTGCGCTGAGGCTCCCCAAAGACAGACTCACGGATCAGAGATCACTGACTAGGCCCAACACTGGCCTGAAAGACGACAAGGGCAGAATCCTAAGGGCCCAGTGCCTCCGGGCTTTGGCTCTGCATTGCTTTCAGAGCAGGAATGGGTTTGCCACAATGACCAAGGGGAGAACAACAGGCAATTAAAACCAGAACCAGTAATTATTCCCAAAACACATCCCTGTCATCTTTTTTAAACGATTTTATTTATTTATTTATTTA
>NW_023219936.1:0-230 GCF_002007445.2 Ailuropoda melanoleuca | reverse complement strand
TTTATTTATTTATTTACTTACTTATTTGACAGAGAGCACAGATTGTCAGAGCGGCAGGCAGAGGGAGAGGGAGAAGCAGGCTCCCCACTGAGTGCAGAGCCCCACGTGGGGCACAATCCCAGGACCCCAGGATCATGACCGGAGCCAAAGTCAGATGCTTCACCAGATGCTTAACCGACCGTGCCAGGCAGGCACCCCTCATCCTTGTTATCTTTATCTACCCTAACATA
>NW_023219935.1:0-667 GCF_002007445.2 Ailuropoda melanoleuca | reverse complement strand
TTTTAATATGTTTACCTCTCTATATACTTATATTTCTGTAACCCTTTTTTCTAACTTTCTTCAAAAAATATCAACATTTCCTAAAGTAAATAGTCATATTGAAGGGCCCAATTTTTGGGTTGCATATGCAGAATGAGAGAAATTTTAAGACTTTTAGAATTAAACTTTAAATGAAAATATTTACAAAGCATTTTTAAAAAAGCAGCAAGTGAGAGTAGCTATGGGTCATTTTTACCCTGAAAGGAAGACAAAATCATTTTCAAGATTCCTATAGATGCAGTCAATACCACAAAGCTCTTCTAAGTGTTCTAGAACATTTATTATCCCTCAACCAAATTGACAGATAACCAACTTTTAAGGGAATGCTATAGATTGGATTGTGTCTCCCTCAAATTCATGTTGAAGCCCTAACATCTGATGTAAGGGTATTCAAAGATAGGGCCTTTGGGAGGGAATTAGGTCATCAGGGTAGAGTCCTCATAAAGGGACTGGTGCCCTTATAGCAAGAGACCGGAGAGCTTGTTCTCTCTCTTGGCCATGTGAGGTTACAGCAAGAACATGGCCATCTGTCAACAAGGAAGAGGGCTCTCACCAGACATCAAATCTGCCAGCACTTAGATCTTGGACTTTCCAACCTCCAGAACTGTGAGAAAGAATTGTCTTGATT
>NW_023219934.1:0-667 GCF_002007445.2 Ailuropoda melanoleuca | reverse complement strand
CTGTATTGGTAATTACATTAAACGTAAACGGAGTAAATAATCTAAGTAAAAGTATAAGATTGTAGGACGGGATAAAACCCTTTGCAAGCCATACATCCTACATGGGACGAAGTGACTCCTCCCTAGCGCGGATCTCAAGCTCTCACCCCTGACGGTCTTTACCCACTGCTAGGTCTTGTCTGAGACGCCCCCCTCCTGTGCATGATGCGCAGAAACATCAGAATCTGCAGAGCTGGTGACCGTGTCTTCACTCATGCCATTTACTTGGCCTGGCATGTCCCCTGGCTGCCGCCTAGCCCCAAATACACCCACATGTGCTCTGCTCCATGACCCGAGGCCCAGATCGTGTGAGCACAGGCTCCACACAGCCTTCCGTCACCCTGCTGTGCTCCCCACCACTCCACCCAGGTCAGCCACTGTCCCCATGAGGGAACCTGTTGAGAGAAGGAGCCGCAAGTGTCCGTTCATGGCAACTGGACACCTGGGCAGGCATCACGCACTGGGCAGCCACACTCCCTGCTGAGAACAGTAAGGCTGAGCAGTGAGACACAGTAAGAGTGACAAGGCCAAGATCACCAGGTGCGGACGGGTGCCAGGCACTGTGCTGTGGGCTTCTTCATCCTGGAAAGCACTCCATGAGGCAGGAGCTATTACCACACCGTTGTCA
>NW_023219933.1:0-667 GCF_002007445.2 Ailuropoda melanoleuca | reverse complement strand
CCATTCAGGCTGTTACAACAAAATACCACAGACTGGGTAGCTTATAAACAACAGAAATTTGTTTCTCACAGTTCTGGAGTCTGGGAAGTCCAGGATCATGGCCCAATATGATAAAGTTAGGGCCTTCCTACTGGTTCATAGCAGGCTCCTTCTCACTGTGTTCTCACATGGTGGAAAGGGTAAGGGATGCCCCTGAAGCCTCTTTTACCAAGGCACTAATATCATTCATGAGGACAGAGCACCTGCCAGAGGTCCCACCTCCTAAGACTTTCATCTTTGGAGTTAGAATTTCTATATGTCAGTTGGGGCAGGGGAGGGGAACACCACATTCAAATCATAGCAACCCCTTTTGACCATGTTGCTCTACTCAGGGACCTACTAGTCCCTCCTACCAATTAAATCTTATTTATCCAAATTTAATTACCACTACCCCAAACATACCCTCCATTGACTCTGTTCTTCCTGCTTTTTCTGGACTACCACTCACCTTTCTTCCTCTGGCATTTGTCTCTGCTGCCTGCCACAGTATGGAATGTTGTCTCTCCTCCATCACTTACCTCTTCCCTATACTTCCAAATCTCTCCCAGTTGCCTCTAAAAACAACCCATAATGGTGCTAGTCTCAAGGGATTATCTTTTACACTTTCAGAAAGTACCACATAGTATAG
>NW_023219932.1:0-667 GCF_002007445.2 Ailuropoda melanoleuca | reverse complement strand
GTGCGCAATGACTCCCACTTCAAAGATATATGAGACAGAGGGGGATGGAGGAACAGGTTACACAGAAACTCCTCTGTATGTTCTCTTGGAGAAGCTTCTCTCGAAGAATCTAAGATAAGCACACGTGTGAGGAGATATAGCCAGAGGTCATACTTAAAAATGACCTGTGAGGAGACATGTGGCAGTCTCCATGAAGTAGCCTCATGCGTTACACCGGTGTTTTAAAAGTAATCTCTATGCCCAGGGTGGGGCTTGAACTCACCACCCCAATCAAGAGTCCCATGTTCTAACAACTAAGCCAGCCAGGCACCCCTATACCAATCGTTGCAATACTTTTCTTCTGAATTTCTTATGCCCACCAAGCTCTATTGCTCACATTCATTTGAAATGCATTCATTCCAAAATGTTAAAAATGTTTACTGAATTAGGCCAATCGCTTCTCCAGCTCTGGGTATAACGATAGGTTAGGTAGGCCTGAGTGTGATGTCTCTACCTGCAGAATCAGTCCTGGTCACTTCGTAGAGCGATCTTTAGGAAGTTTTGCAAATTCTAAGTCTCCATTTTCTGATCACAGAACAGAGATAAACAGAGTATCCAACTCCCAGAATCATTGTACGGATTCCATGCCCTTTCATGTCCCATTCACATGGCACATACTAAATGCTCA
>NW_023219930.1:0-667 GCF_002007445.2 Ailuropoda melanoleuca | reverse complement strand
CAAATACCATATGATTTCACTTACAAGTGGAATTTAAAAAGCAAAACAAAAACAGAACCTTAAATACAGAGAACAAACAGGTGGTTGTCAGAGGAGAGGTGGGTGGAGGTGGGTGGAGGGGAGATAAAGGGGATTAAGAGGTACAAACTTCCAGTTATGGAATAAATAAGTCATGGAGATGAAAGGTACAGCATAGGGATAGAGTCAATGGTTTTGTAATAGTATTGTATGGTGACAGATGGCAGCTACGTTTGTGGTGAGCACAGCATAATGTATTGAGTTTTCCAATCATTGTTGTACACCTGAAACTACTGTAACATCCTGTGTCAGCTATCCTTCAGTTAAAAAGAAAGAAAAAGGCCCTGGGAAAATATAAGTTGAAGTTGTCCTGGGCACCAAATAAATACAAACTAAAAAAGAAAAGAAACATTTCTCCCAAATGACAAAGTGTTCTCTTTTTAAAGAAATCTAATTAGATAGTTTTGAAAGACAGGCAGTTGGAAAGTGGGCGTTGGGGTCCAGGAGGTACAGTGTGTATAAGTGTCCCAATTGTAAAGCAGTACAGATGCAGCTTAAGAATTGAGGGTTTCTGACTCTAAGAGTTAAAGTAGGTTGAATTATTCTTACTCAGTAGGTTCTGTACTGAGCATGCAAATGATGACATCCC
>NW_023219929.1:0-667 GCF_002007445.2 Ailuropoda melanoleuca | reverse complement strand
ACACACACACACACACACACACACACACCATATAAACTACCAGTGGTGTGCTGAACTTGACTTGTATGAACTTACCCTGTAATGTGTACCTCTTTCCAAACCAGTGACATCCCTGCATTCAGTGATACCACATCGGTAGCCTGAAATTAACGATGGTGGGAGCATTTGCACCACAAAAAACTAGCAAATACTATAATACACAGCTTTCTATTTGTTTCTGAAAGCTAGTTGTTCAGCATGTACCAGCACACCACTACCTAAAAATCTCATGGAAGGATCAGGGCAGATCAGTACTCTAATAAAATCCTATTCTTACCGGATATTTTTATGTATTTCCAATGCCAAGTACTAACAACCAAGTCAAAAAGAAGAATCCAACAAGTCCAACAAATTGTTTGCAATGAACACTACTAACTCTATCTTTTTTCCTAATTTATGCCACCATATAAACACACTAGGCGACCAGGCAATAGGAAAGACAGGAAAATTAAAACAAGTTATCTTAGCCCATTTTGCTTCTATTTCTTCAACTGTAACAACTGCATAAGAATATTTACACTAGTCACCTATAACAATAGTATAAGAACACTATTAATAGTGTAATAATAATATATTAAAAGGACTATATTAAATATATTCCTTTTAATAGTATATATTAATATATATT
>NW_023219928.1:0-667 GCF_002007445.2 Ailuropoda melanoleuca | reverse complement strand
AAAAAAAGTTGCAGAAAAAAAAAATGCAGACACATTTTAAAACCACCACATGAGCCAAACAAGTGAACCTGAAAGAAAACTCGCTTTTGGCCTTAAGGAAAGTATGGTAGAAACAAGAAAGCCTCTGATAAAATGATGGGAAATACCACCTGGGACCCCCGAGCTTTCCTGAGGCTCCTGATGAGATTAATCAGCAATGGCAGGTGGGTTAAGGCAAGAAACCGGGTAGGGGGAGGGACTTCTCCCCACCTCATACAAAGTGTTGGCCTTACTCAACTAGGGGAGGTTCTAAAATTTCATGTGCCTTCTCTCTTTCACTTCAGGCCTCTTAAACATGCTGTTCCCACTGACTGGTATGCCCTTCCTGCTTCCTAGGACTATCCTACTCATTCTTCAGGTTCAATGTAGCATTTGCTCCTCCAGGAAGCCCTCCTTGACCCCCAAGCCTCGGTCAAGGCCCCTTCCCCAAGGTGCCATAATTCCCTATACTCTGCCCTTTCTCAACACTCATTAGTGTCTTGCTATCTGTTTGCTTACTGATCCCTCTCCTAGGTCCTTTACGGGAGTCGAAGCTCCCTGAGGACACAAGGCAGGATTTTGTACACCTTTGCATCCACAGCGCCCTAGTAAGGTTGACCGCCAACTTTAAGTGAGGGTGTGTCGTATT
>NW_023219927.1:0-667 GCF_002007445.2 Ailuropoda melanoleuca | reverse complement strand
ACTTGAACAACACAATAAACCAAGTACAGCTAACAGACATATACACAAGGCCCACCCAACAACAATTGCAGACATATTCTTCTCAACTTCACATGGAATATTTTCTAGGACAGACCATATTTTAGGTCACAAATTAAGTCTCAATAAATTGAAAAAGATATTATACAAAGTAAGAATTCCAACCATAAAGGGATGAAGCTAAAAATCAATAATGAAGAAAAACTGGAAAATTCACATATTTGTGGAAATTAAACAATACTCTCTTAAACAACTGATGGATCAGAGAAGAAATCACAAGGGAAGTTAGAGAACAGAAGGAGGCAAATGAAAAGTGGAAACTAAATATATATTTCTTATTACAAATCACAGTATCACAACCTCACTAATCATTTGGGAAATGCAAATCAAAACTACTCTGAGATACCACCTCACACCCATTAGGGTAGCTACTATCAAAAAAAACACAAAAAACCAAACAGAAAGTAGCAAGTACTGGTAAAGATGTAGAGAAACTGGAACACTTGTGCACTGTTGGGAGGAATGTGAAATATCATAGTCCCTGTGGAAAACAGAATGGCAATTCCTCAAAAAATTAAAAATAGAATTATCATATCATCCAGCAATTCCTCTTCTAGGTATAGCCCCCAAAAGAACTGAAAGCAGGGCC
>NW_023219926.1:938-1159 GCF_002007445.2 Ailuropoda melanoleuca | reverse complement strand
ATCAAAATACCAATGACATTTTTCAAAGAACTGGAACAAACAGTCCTTAAATTTGTATGGAACCAGAAAAGTCCCCAAATCACCAAGGAACTGTTGAAAAGAAAAATCAAAGCTGGGGGCATGCATCACAGTGCCGGATTTCGAGCTGTACTACAAAGCTGTGATCACAAAGACAGCATGGTACTGGCACAAAAACAGACACATAGACCAATGGAACAGAA
>NW_023219926.1:408-733 GCF_002007445.2 Ailuropoda melanoleuca | reverse complement strand
GATCAAAATACCAAGGACATTTTTCAAAGAACTGGAACAAATAGTCCTTAAATTTGTATGGAACCAGAAAAGTCCCCAAATCACCAAGGAACTGTTGAAAATGAAAAACAAAGCTGGGGGCATCACAAGCCGGATTTCGAGCTGTACTACAAAGCTGTGATCACAAAGACAGCATGGTACTGGCACAAAAACAGACACATAGACCAATGGAACAGAATAGAGAAACAAAAATGGATCCTTGGCTCTTTGGGCAACTAATCTTTGATAAAGCAGGAAAAAACATCCGGTGGAAAAAAGACAGTCTCTTCAATAAATGGTGCTGGGA
>NW_023219926.1:0-174 GCF_002007445.2 Ailuropoda melanoleuca | reverse complement strand
GACTTCATCAAGATAAAAAGCTTCTGCACAGCCAAGGAAACAGTCAAAAAAACTAAGAGGCAGCCCACAGAATGGGAGAATATATTTGCAAATGATAGTACAGATAAAAGGCTGGTATCCAAGATCTACAAAGAACTTCTCAAACTCAATACGCAAGAAACAAATAAACAAATC
>NW_023219925.1:0-6177 GCF_002007445.2 Ailuropoda melanoleuca | reverse complement strand
AAGCAGGCTTATGACATGTGCTAGTGGTCTAGGTTTACTACACAACTTTCTATATGTACCTCTGAGATGTAACATGAGTGTTTGGGTCGCCTGAGTCAAATGTGAGACTGAGACCCCGGGAGTCGTGCTGGGATTAATAGAGTTCTGTATCTCCCCAAACTCAGTGACTGTTCCTGCATTGGTACTGCTCNTGCATTGGTACTGCTTCTAGAAGGTGAAATAGTATGTTGGCTTCCCTGAAAACGTGGATTATTTTGGACCTGGGGGCAAATTAGACACTCCACTTTGTGGTTGACATAAAAAATGGAGGCTATTAGTAAAACTATACTTAGGCTAAAATGGGCACAAGGCCTTTTATTTGGATGCTCTCATAAAGGTAATTGTGTTTCTGTTTCCATTCTGCCTTGACCCCAGGTATTTGGTCTATACACTCTCTGTAGTACTTCTGCCAGGTTTGCTGAGGTGTTGATGTTTGTGTGACTCTGTGTGATAATACCCTTAAAAACATCCAAGAGTTAAGAATATTAAATCTCATACAATAAAATCTGTTATGCAAATGATAGAACAAATGGACCTGGTTAATCCATAAGTATTAAATATTTGTTTAGGATTTGGGGTTTGCAAAAAGATTTTCATACTTAATATCATTAGATATGGTAACAGGAATTTATCTTCTGTGTTATTAAAGAATCAATAGTATTTTAAAAAATTGGTACATTATGAAATATATGAGGAAAAGAAAAAATTCCAAAGAATCATGTTTCTTTTATTTAGAAGGCATTCCAGAATCTTTTTAAAAATTTACTTTTCTTTTTTAAAATACAGCGTTGTTTAGGTACTATGAATATGCCAAACATTGCACATATTTAATGTATGTAATTTGACAAGTTTGGACATAAGCAAATATCTGTAAAATCATCCACAATTAGAATAATAGACACATCCATTACCTCCCAAGGTTTTCCCGTGTCTTTTGTGTTAGGGGAGGGGATGTGAAGAACACTTAACATGAAATCTACCGTTTTAACAAGTTTTTAAGGGCACAATTCAGTATTGTTAACCACAGGCAGTATATTGTACAGCAGATCTGTAGAAGTTAGTCATCTTGCATAACTGAAGCTACATCCCCATTGAACAAAGCTCATTTCCCCCTCCCTCAGTCACTGGCAACCACCTTCCACTTTATGTTTCCCTGAGTTTGATTATTTTTTGTACTTCCTGTAAGTGGAATCTCCCAGTATTTGTCCTTCTGTGATTGGCTTATTTCACTTAGTATAATACCCCCAAGGTTAATCCATGCTGTCACATATGACAGGATTTCCTTCTTTTTAAGGAGGAATAGTATTCTATTGTATGTATATACCACATTGTCTTTATCCATTCATCCATGATGGACAGTTGGGTTGTTTCCATATCCTGGCAGTTGTGAATAATGCTGCAATAAGCATAAGAAATATATCTCTTGGCATTCCAGAATCTTGATGAACCTAATATTATCATTATTGATAGTCATTAAGATTTTATTTAATTTTGGAGGGCTGATAAGTATATTGCTCTGTTTAGCAGAATACCAGATAATGTTTCACTTTATACGTTGTAGGCAAACTCTGTGAAAACCGCCTGTCCTATCGTGGAATAAAGTATTATTATTTTATTCCTGAAAGTCAAAACTGGAACGGATGTAAACAGACTTGCCAAAGTTATAATTCATCCCTTTTGAAGATAAATGATGAAGATGAACTGGTATCGTGGACTGTTACATTCACTTTTATTTTCCTAACTATGTCTCATGCTTGGACCCAAGATATTGAGGACAGGGGGAGGCCAGAAAGGGGGACCTTCAGTTATCCTCTGTGTTGTGTCTGTCGTGTGAGCAAAAATTGCGTAGGTAAGAAAGGTAAGGGTTCTGGAAAATTCTGCCTACTGATAGGCATATATGATCTTGCTACTTTCTAAGCATTCACTATATATTATTTATCATGATGACCATTATTATTTCCAAAATGGAAACCCCCTTGAAGATTCAGTTTAGGTCTTTGCATCATTTCCTTTTCTAAGGTGTGTGCAGGAGAACAGCTCACTGAGCAGCATGCCTCTCCTTCAATGGAGCCCTTAACCCTTTGGTATATGCAGCCTGGAAGCAGTGGTTATTTATCCTTGCGAGGTGGCAACTAAGAACCTGGAGGAACCTAATCCAGTGGGTGCTATTAGGAATCCAGGAGCCAGATTGGCTGCGATCAGGCAAATCCAGTTCTGCCACCTGTTACCTGGGTGACCTCGGGTGAATACTTGCCCTCTGGATCTGTTTTTCCATCTGCAGAAAGGAGATAATAATGAGGAATATAAATATGATAACAGTTTTACAAATTAGCCTCATGGTGATTTTCATGGCAGCCATGGGTAACTTTTCTTGATCAATATTCTCATATATTGTATAGTGATGTCTGTCTTTCCAAAGGAATTGTAAAAAGGGAAAATGAAGTGACAACAATTTCAAAATTATCTTTTAAGTTTATTACTAGTAAAAACTATCCACACACAAAATGTTTTTGACAGGGAAATATTTTGAAAGATCAGCCTAAAACCTCTATGTAGCCCTTAGGAAAACAATACATTTATATGCAAATCTAATAGATGTTTTAAGTCACAACATAAAAGAATTTATGATATCAAGTCATAAAATAATGTTTGTTTGTTGCAGTAAAACTCACTTAAATTTAAACCTATATTTTAAAATACATTCAGCCATTTAATCAGATGATGTATAAAATGTCTCTTTGCTATATTGCATTTTTTGACCTAGTAAATATTTCCAAATACTGCCTTTTTTCCCTTCACCCCTTCCAACTACTAAACTTCCGCAAGCCTTTCTCTAATGAGGCACAACATCCCACATATAGTTGTTAGTGTAATAAATTTACTGTGATGATTCCTTTTCTCGTTTAGTAATAAGTGATGATCACTTTCCACACCATTAAATATTTTTCTGTAGCATAATTTTGAGTAGTTTTGTAGTGACAGATATTATTTAATAAGTCTAATGTTAGATATTCAGATTTAAAATGTTTTTATTTTTTAAATAATCCTTGAGACTGTGAGGCATTTTTAACATTAGTGCATAATCTTTGAGGAAAAACTTACCTTGGACATAAAAGCATGAGGATGGAGGGGAGGGAGGGTTTTCTAGGAAGTAGAGATGAAGGATGGTGTGGTGTATAGCAGAGTAGTGTCCAAAGACACAGCTGGGACCTTCACCTTCCTCCTTCTCATTCATCTAACAGGTGGAGCTAGTCACATATGTTTTGCTTCCTTACAGGCCTTTATTCAACCCCAAACTTATAGGAATAACTACTGGATTGGGTTATCATATGATGATAGAGAACAAAAATGGAAATGGATTGACACTGGCCCACCTTTCGGGATGTAAGTCTCTGGAATGCATTCAAGTTCCAACGTTGGTGTTGGGATTGGGAAGATTGTATCTAAAAAGAATCTTCTCTTATGTCATATGGTTTTCACACTAGACGTCATTGGTAAGAATAAGTAGAATGATGAAGAAGATGTTTTAGGGAGTATAAATAAAAAGGAAGAGGAATGTCATGCAGATTATGAACAAAATTTGATGCTAAGCACATGCCCGTAAGTATGCATTATGAGGTACACCAAATAAACCCAAATCATAAAGTGATATGAAGGGATTGGACCATCCTGACTGAGCTATAGTATCCCTCCCACAGTCACAAGATAAGTATTTCAGGATCCCCAACTTCATTTGAAACTTCTTTATAGGTGGTCCCTGACTGACAATGGTTTGAGTTACAATTTCTCTACTTCACAATGGTGTGAAATCAACATCCATTCAGTAGAAACTGTACTTTGGATTTTTAATTTGATCTTTCCCTGGGCTGGTGTTGTGCAGTATGATCTTCTGCTGTGACGCTGGGTGGTGGCAGCTGGAGCTCCTGGTGAGACACGTGATCACAAGTGTCAACAACCCAGTACACTTGCAACGGTCCTCTACCCATGTGACCATTCTGGTTTTCACTTTGGTATAGTATTCAGTAAATCCCATGAGATGCTCAGCACGTTGTTATAAGATGGGCTTTGTGTTAGATGATTTTGTCTAAGTGTGCTGATCCTATTTAAGGTACACTAGTCTAAGCTAGTAGGGTGGGTATGTAACATGCATTGTTGACTTATGGTATTTTCAATTTGTGTTGGGTTTATCAGGACATAACACCATCAATCAGTATATTATTAGTTTTTATTATTTATAAATACAAATATAAGTGAGTTATAGACACACACATGCATACATATATACGTATGCCTTCACTGTAGTTTTTTTGGGGGGATTGTTTTTTGTTTCTTTGTTTGTTTAACTAATCTCTATATGCAATGTGGGGCTCAAACTCATGACCTTGAGATCAAGAGTCACATGCTCTTCCAACTGAGCCATACAGGCATCCCCATAGTTTTATTTTGAAGTGCAGTATTTTGTAATCTCTTGGGTTTCCATTTAGTTATAATCTTCTGTTAAAGTGTTCAATGATTTTTTAAAAAAAATCTTAACTTTTATCCTTTTTATTTCTAGGAATTCTGGTTTAAGTTTTAAAATCTTGCTAGCTACAATTTCAAGCTGTCTTTTATTTCTTAAAAGATATCAAACATCCTTTTATATTTGGTATCTGATAATTCTAATATTTGAAGTTTTATGGGTGTACTCTATAGTTTCTGCTGGCCTGTGTTGATTTTCTTGGTAGTGTATAGTAATTTTTTTTTTGAGCTGCTGTGGAGATTATTTGAGGACTGAGATGAAGGTGGCTGCAAACTTAGAAGAGATGTCATGCAGGAAATTACCTTGATACAGTCATAGCGTGTGAGTACACATCCAGGCAAATGCCTCAGAGGTACAGAACAGAAACGTTCACAGGCCAACTGAAGATGCTCAATTTGTATAGTTAATTAAAGCAACTTGGACCAAGTAGCCCGAAGCAAGGGGAAAGAAATGGGGTAGCTTGTTACCTGAGATGGGATAGGATCAGTTATCACACTCAGGACAAGGTCAGGTGGGTGAAAGGATCGCCTGAATCCTGGGTTACATAGTCTTCAGATGGCCTGACTCTTCTGCACCCCCTTTCCTGATAGTGGTGTGGTTTCTAGGGCATCAGTTGAGTTTTGAGTAAGGGGGCCCAACAAACAGAAGGCTCTATGGCCAGCATACACATTTTCTCTAGTGGGGAGATGTGGGAGCGTGTAAGCCCGGGGCCAGCCACTGCTTTTCAGTGAACCTGAGGAGCAGCTATGGATTTTATTTGTGTTTGTTAGGCAGAGGGGCCAGTATGAGTGTCAGCCTGTAGGAGGTGAATTTAAGACCTCATGGATGTAAGTGTCTATGTGCATGATGTATATTTTGAGTGAGACATGTAGTGCTACTAGGTTCTTTCTTCCTTTCCTATGTTGGGCATGCTCTACTTACAGTATCTATACCTAACTCGTCTCAAAGGTTACTGACTTCCTCATCTGTACATATTGAACACATCTCATGCTCTTGCCCATGCCTCCCAAACTACTTAGTTTCATTTATCTTCCTTACTTATTTTTTTTTCTATAGGGCATTTTAATATTCAAATAATATAGCAAATACAAATGGCATGAGGGATAGTTGGTAATTTTAGATTCTAGGTGGGATTATTCATTTTATCTTCTGCTTAAGTACAATGTTCAAGACTTCTGCAGGATAGTTTACATTGAAGATACATCTTTAGGGTCTCAACTTTTTGTAGGTTGCCTTCCATATAGAAGCTTGAGTGGAATTCATATTTAATCTACTGTATCAATTAAGGGGAAAAAGACTTCAGTTCTTCACTTACCCTTCTGGGTTCCCACCTTTACTTAACCTCAGCCTGAGCATGAATTTGCTTCTTGCCAGGTCATAAATTTATTCAAGAAGGTTTTAATTTTTTTAAAAAATTTATTTATTAGATAGTGCAAGAATGAGAGCGAGAGTGAGTGAGAGAGAAGCAGGCTCTCCACTGAGCTGGGAACCTGACTTGGGGCTCGATTCCAGGACCCTGGGATCATGACCTGAACTGAAGGCAGACACTTAACTGACTGAGTCACCCAGACATCCCTAAACAGTTGACCATGTGTGTTTTCTATTCTTCAGTAACTCTA
>NW_023219924.1:0-667 GCF_002007445.2 Ailuropoda melanoleuca | reverse complement strand
CTGAGGGCTTTTCCACAGCTCTCCCGGCCCATGCTTGCCACCAGAATATTTCCCAGCAGACATGGCTGGTGCCCCCAGCCAGGCTCTGAGGAGCGGGCTGGGGAAGTCCCAGCCTGGCAGACGCGCCCAAGGCTGAGCTGTGCTCATCTACCCAGCCTTGCTGGCCTGCAGGAATGTGCGCCAGGCTCTGGGCTGCATCCAGAGTTCTGGGGAAGAAGCCCTGTTCACCTCCAGAACAGGACATGCACGGTTCTCCCAGCACCCCTGTTGCCTGTCACCTGGTCCTCTGCAGAGAGAAATCCCCATTCTTTACCAACTCTCCTGGCCCCATGCAGCTCTCCCATTTGGGCAGAGCTGACCCTTGACCCAAAGCCCTCCCGTGTGTCCTGGGGAAGGGCATCTAATCCACACAGTGTGGGGGGGGTAGGGATGCTGGATTCACCCCTGGAACCCCCTGAGAGCAGAAGCCGCTCACGTTCATCACCATGTGCTGGCAGCTGCGGACACAGCTCCTAGCACGCAGTAGGGGCTCCAAATTTGACAAATAATTAAGCAAAGGTTGAGGTTCCTGAGCAACTACGGCATGGGGGTGGAGTGGGGGGGTGGGGACAAAACAGATTAGCCCTCACTGAGTACCAGCAGCTCTAGGTGCTCTATTAGCTCATTT
>NW_023219923.1:0-667 GCF_002007445.2 Ailuropoda melanoleuca | reverse complement strand
AGAGATTAAGAGAAAATGAGGGGTTGGCTAATGATTAAGTAGCCTTTCCCAAGGGCACTGAAAACATTTTAAAATTGTACACAGCCATCTCCCCATTAGGTCACGCAGGCCTGGAAATGAATGAGGGGTTTTAAGTCTCTCCAAAGGAAGCAAGAGTGGAAAATGTACAATTTAAGCTGAAACAACCCTTCTTGCGCCCTAAGAGCTTGATGTGGGTGGAATGTGCCTTCATCTTCCCCGACATCCTTCCTAGGGGAAATCGAAGCTCGGTGGAGAGCCGGAGCAGAGGCACTGAACACGCGGACAAGGCTATTATGAGTGTCTCTGGCCTTACATAGTAGAGAACAGTGCTCTGTCTGGGTTATTGCTGTCCCGGGGGTTGCTGTTGGAAGGGGTGAAAACACAGGGGAAAACATTAGAATATACTCCGTGCGTTGTTTGAAATCATGATGTCTATTCATTTCACACAAATCGAATTTTTGTGTTTTTAAATTTAATACTTAAGAGTCTCAACTCCTTAAAAATAAACATGTGCTATGGTCTGAATGTTTGCGTCACTGCAAAATCCAGTGTGGAAACCCTAACCCCCAAGGTGATAGTATTAGGAGGCGGAGCCACAAGAAGGAGCTGGCTGGAGAGGGTGGAGCCTGCATGAGGGGGATCAGTG
>NW_023219922.1:0-667 GCF_002007445.2 Ailuropoda melanoleuca | reverse complement strand
AACACAGGTAGTTTGTGATTTTCAAGGAATTTATCCATTATTTCTAAACTGTTGATTTTATAAACATAATGGTACTCATAGTATCTCCTTATTACCCTTTTAATGGCTTCAGGATCTGAAGTGAAATCCCTATTTTTATTCCTGATAATGGTTATTTGGGTCTTGTCTTTTTATTTTTACCAGTCTAGCTAGAGGTTTATTCATTTTAATTTTTTTTCAAAGAACCAGCTTTTTGTGTCCCTGATCTCTATTGTTTTTCTAACTGAATTTCCTTGATTTCTGCTGTTCATTGTTTCTTTCCTTTTAACTGTTTTGAGTTTAGTTTGCTTTTATTTTTTTAATTTTTTGAAATGGGTCTTTAGATATTGATTAGAATACTTTCTTCTTTTTGACTGTAAACATTTAGTGCTATAAATTTCCCTTTCATTATTAATTTTATTGTGTCCCACATATTTTGATATGTTGTATTTTTACTTTTATTTTTACTATATATTTATTCTTGTTAGACTATTTCTTAGGCCCATGGGTTATTTATAAGTGTGTTGCTTAATTTCTACATGTTTGCAGATTTTCCTATTGTATTTATTTTATTAATTTCTAATTTGATTCCATTATGGCCATAGAAATCATACTGTCTATGATTTTATTTATTTTAATAGTTAAAGCT
>NW_023219921.1:0-667 GCF_002007445.2 Ailuropoda melanoleuca | reverse complement strand
GTGGGCTTCTTGATTTTTCAGCCTGCCTTCTGGGGGAGGGGCCTGCCGCGCCGATACTCAGGCAGCCCTGTTTGGGTAGAGTCTCCGTGTCCCCTGTGAGGGGGGATGGTTATGGGTGCACTGTGAGCCGGTATTTCCAGGCTTTTGTTCTCTGGCGGCTTTCCCTGGCGTTTTGCTGTGCCTTTTCTGAGAGTCAGAGTAGCAGTTGCCGAATCTCAGCCTTTGTCTCAGAACAGAGGGATTGCAGACAGTTCTCCCCTGGGTCCCTCTGGCCACTTTAACTCTGTTTCTTTTGGTACTGCTAAACCCTATAGCTTCCTGGGATGTGTGCCCCACACCCGGTGTCCCAGCCCTCACTTCCAGGGCCGGAGCGTCTCTGTCCTTTGTGTTTCTAACACTGCCAGCCACCAGCTGCCAGCCGCCCCCGCGCACTCTGGAGCTCCGTTTCAGTGTGGTTCGCATGCACTCCAGAGCTCCGGTTTTCAGTCTGGTGGCGCGCGTTCCCCGGCTCACAGTCTCAGTCTGCTCTCTCGCGGGTGCCGGTCCGCGAGTCTGCCCGCTCCCCCGTGCAGGTGGCCACCGCCTCCCGGCGTCCAAACTTGGCGGCTCCCTCCCCCTTCCGTTTATCTTCCGATATCTGTGCTCGGCTTCACAGCTCCCCGCTTCG
>NW_023219920.1:0-667 GCF_002007445.2 Ailuropoda melanoleuca | reverse complement strand
TAAGTTAGCCAAAGATCTGGTAAGGTTTCGTGATGGTGAGAGTTGGGGACAAGTTGCAAAGCCCATGTTGATGAGAAGCAGCCTTCCATTACGGCAACAACGTATAACCAAAGAAATAGCTGCATCAGAGATATTGCCTTGGGGGGGGGGTCATAGTCAGTCTAGTAAATGATTTCAGGGAACTAGTCAATGTTTAGTCTCATTAGCCAAGTAGAGGGAGAAAGGAATTCCTGGGGTGTCCAGAAAGGGTAGAAGAATTTGTAAAACAGTCCATGGCCCAGGGGACTCCATCTAATTTGCAAGTAAAGACAAATCCAGCAAGAGCACAATGACGAAAGGTGGAGTCCTTCCCAAGTCTTAGTGAGAATCGGCTTACCACCCGCGCCGCTCAATCCATCCAATCTCGGCTCGCCTCAACCTGGCTGTGGATATCATTTGTAGCCGGAAAAGAAAACATGACTGTTGTTTACACATAGGGAGCTGGTCCCTTTTGGGAGATGGTTTCATGTGATATCTAATTGGGGAATACATGCCTATTTTCTGTCCTTTGAAAATAACTTCTTTTAGTACAGTACTTAGAGGGACTTTGAGACACCGGGGTAACTCATGATCATTTTGAGAGAATCTAGCTATTCTAACACTAGAGATTTTTAAGTAGTCTTTTTTT
>NW_023219919.1:0-667 GCF_002007445.2 Ailuropoda melanoleuca | reverse complement strand
TAGTAGTTTTTGTTTGTTTGTTTGTTTGTTGTTTTGGGACCATGGGTGTTTTGTTTGTGTGTGTAGTACAATGAGTGTACTTTGTTTCTGTACACCACCAAGGTGCTTGTAATAAGTTTGATCCTTTCAAAGCCTTGTTTTTAAGCTTTGCTAGGGTGAGCCCAGAATAGCCTTTGGTCGATAGCTAGTAAGTGAAGTCCTTCTCAGCATTCTTCTTCATGTCCATATACTGAGTTCTTTTCACTCTGACTGATGAGAAGACAACAAGCTGCCACCACAGTCTGACCTCGCAGGGTTGTTTTGCCAACTTTTTCTGGTGATTCTTTGCCTGGCCTTTGGTAGTTTCCTGACTCACCTGCACAGGTCAGTACTCAGTCAAAGACTGAAGCAGCTTCCACTGACAATCTCTAGGGCTCTGTTTCTGTGGGTCTCCCTTCTTCCCAGCATTCTGTTCCATGAATACCAGCTTCGCTTTGGGGCCAACTTCTGTTTCCTCAGCTCGGTGGCACCCCTGGACTCTGTTGGGCTCTTCACTGTGCTTCAGCTTAGAAGGAGTAGCTGGTGCACTGGGACCATTGCAGGGCTACCGCCTTCGTTTTCCTTTTCTCAGGAACCATGACCCTGAGCTGCTTATTGAACGGTGTCTAAAAACTATTGCTTTTTTTTT
>NW_023219918.1:0-667 GCF_002007445.2 Ailuropoda melanoleuca | reverse complement strand
CCCTTTTTGGGATGGTTGGCTACTTACAGTGTAATCTAGACTACAAATATGGATCATCTGGCAGCTTTTTAGAAATGCAGGACCTGAGCCTCACCTCAGCTCCCCTCAGTCCAAATCTATACTTCAACAAGATTCCCAGGTATTTAAAAATGCTAATGTTTGGGGCCCCATTCCCACCTAACTTAATCAGAATCAGGGTTGTGGTCCGGGAATTAGAATTAAAAACAAAAACAAGACTAACCAAACTCACAAAATTTCTGAGTGATTTTAACATTTATTCAAGATTGAGAACCACTGATCTAGAGCAGGTTTTCTCAGACTTTAGTGTGCATATGAATCGCATCGAGCTTGCTAAAATGTAGATTCTGGGTCAGTCGGTCTCGGGTGGGTGCATTTGTGACACTCCCAGGTGAGGACCATGCAGCTGCCCACACTTAGAGTAGCAAGGCTCTGGAGCAGAGGTTCTTGCGTTGTCCCTGGACAAGAACTTCAGTATCACCTGGGAACTTGTTAGAAATAAAATTCTCAGCCCTAATCCAGACTCCCTCAGAAGTTCAGGGTTGAGACCTAGAAATCCAAGCCATCATGGTTAAAGAGTGAATGAGCCATGATAAAATGGTATATATAGGTTTATTACTTACCTCCCTTGACCTTATTATTTTTTTTT
>NW_023219917.1:0-667 GCF_002007445.2 Ailuropoda melanoleuca | reverse complement strand
AAGGATTTTTACCACACTTAATGCCAATGTTTTTGTTTTCTTATAATTAAAAAGTAATTTACATTTTTTTTTGTAGCTTAAAATATTTTATTGTTGATTGTTAGTCTTGGTGTATGATTTCATGTGTAAGTTTTTAATTAGATGCACTTCTGTGAAATATCAAAAGAAATGAATTTCTTTGATTTACACTGGAGGCATGCCCGTCTAGCAGCAGATGCATCAAAGTTGCTTTTGAAAGGTGCTTTTCATTGGACAGAACCACAGGACAGGATTTCGATAACACTTTGGTACAGAGAGAATACAGAGCATTTTTATTACAGTGCTACAGGGTTGGGCAGGTCACCTGTTTTTCTCTGGAGAAAAATTGAGCTGAGCATTTATCAGTTCAGAGTAAATGACAGGACTGCAAGAGATTATGCTAGTATGTACATAATTTGTGTACATAATTATTAAACCATATTAATGCAAGCTTCCGTTAAACATTGAATTTTAACCGTTATTTGCATACCAATTCCTCTGTTTAAAGACTACTGATTCTGTATTTGGGGCCACTGCACAGATGCATTCTGCTGTTGAGTGGGGCTGTTATAGTTAGATACTGAAGCTGAAAAAAAAAAAATGACTTGACTTTTGTTTGTTTTTTTGTTTTGTTTTGGGGTTTTTTTTT
>NW_023219916.1:0-667 GCF_002007445.2 Ailuropoda melanoleuca | reverse complement strand
GTTCCCTCTCTCGCTGGCTGTCTCTATCTCTGTCAAATAAATAAATAAAATCTTTTAAAAAAAAAAGTATATTAAGTATGTTCTCTTTGAAAAAAGACATAGGAACACCAACAAAGTGTTAATAGTGGTTATTGCTAAGTAGCAAGGTTCTGGGTATTTTTCATTTTCTTCTTTTAACTTTTCTGTATGTCTTAGTTTTTCACAATAAACGTATTACTTTCTGGTTAAAAAAAGATTTTATTTAAAGGAAATTAGTATTTATGACTTTGTTAAAAATTTGTATCAACAAAGTTGTAAGATAGTACATTCCGGTAAATTGTCATAATGGGGTAGTGGAACTGGGGTGGGTGTTTTTAATTTTCCCTTCCACTCCCGATTTCTTGTGTACAATGACCATGTATTATTGTTGTTATTTTTGTAATACCATTCAAAATATAAAATATATAGAATTTGTAGGTGTACTTTTAAGGACTTGGAATAATTAATGGTAAGAACTCATCCCAAAATTTTACATAAAGCTTTGAGTACAGCCATCTATCTTAAAATAACTTCACAAAAATAACTCTTCTGATAGCTCTTTCATATTTCTTTAAGTGTTTTAGTATGTCTGGAAATTCCCACTTGTTCATTTCTTTTTTTTTTTTTTTTTTAAAGATTTTTTTTTTTT
>NW_023219915.1:0-666 GCF_002007445.2 Ailuropoda melanoleuca | reverse complement strand
AATAAATATAAGTATATAGTTATGAATAAATATAAGTATATAGTTATGAATAAATATAAGTATATATTTATAAATATACAGACTCTTAACTATAGAGCACTGATGGTTACCAGAGGGGAAGTAAATGGGGGGATGAGTTAAATAGATGATGGGATTAAGGAGGGCACTTGCTGTGATGAAAACCACGTGTTATATGGAAGTGTTGCATCACTATATTGTAACCTGAAACTTATTACATGATATCTTAACTGGAACTTAATAAAAACTTTTAAAAAATTAAAGACTAATCTTTTTCTTTTCCCTTGTCACTAGGTGACAATTTTTAAGAGAAAACTGTGAAATCAACTGTCACTTAATGTTAGTTTTCTGAGCCCATGAAGAGCTTCTACAAATCAGATTTTAGATTGCTTTAACTATTTCCCAATGTAATCAATTGAAGAGGACTGATTCAACCTGTTTTTTGAAGAGAGGAAAAATAGCTAACACTTTTACACTCTGAATTTTGAAAAGTGGTGAAATAGAGTTATAAAAGTTTCTTTTCTTTCTTTTTTTTTTTCTTTTTGCCTAAATGTGCAGAATCAGACCCCTCTTCAATTGATTGTACGGGAGCTCTGGAAAAGGTGTGCCAGTCGTAAAGGTTTTTTTTTTTTTTTTTTTTTTTTCCCC
>NW_023219914.1:0-1442 GCF_002007445.2 Ailuropoda melanoleuca | reverse complement strand
GAGAGAAAGTATGAGAAGGTGGGAGGGTCAGAGGGAGGAGCAGACTCCCTGGTGAGCAGGGAGCCCCGTGCAAGACTTGACCCTGGACTCCAGGATCATGACCTGAGCTGAAGGCAGTCGCCCAACCAACTGAGCCACCGAGGCACCCTTTCACGACTACAGTCTAAAGACATAGTCTCTGCCCCCTAGGATCTTGCCCTTTGGTTTGGGTGACCAGGTGAACAAACAGAAAACCACAAGGGAGCAAGTGAGGGGATCTGGACGAGCTGCTTGGAGATGCTGTTCAAGATAGAACTGTGGCCAAGAAAATGGAGGCTCAGTGNCCAAGAAAATGGAGGCTCAGCATGTGAGAGAGAATGGAACGGGCTTGCTCTGCAGGGTTGAGGGTTAAGTGCTGATAAAGTCGCCTCTCCAAGACTCCATTTTCTCCTCTGAAAAATGAGGACCAGACCCCTCTCCTCATTTATTGTGACGCTCCGATGAAATAATGTTGTGAAGGGCTCAGCGTAGGGCTGGGCACAGAGAGAGCGCTCGGGAGCTAGTGGCTGCTAGGACTCCTTGTTGCTGCATGACCGCTGGCGCTGATCATAGAGACACTGTCCTGGGTGCCAGAACCCCGAGCGAGAGGAGTAAGATGCGCCCCCAGCGAAGAAGATACGCAAGGGGACGATCATTCCCTCTTGCTACTTTATTTTTCTGCACACTCCCCACTCCCACCTTGTAAGGACTCCAGCCGACCTTGTCAAATGAGTAACTGTCAGTGACTCTTTCAACACGTGGTGCGATACGCGCAACTTGAGAGTTCTACCCTGTCCGCAGTTTGGGAAGGTTCAGCGGAGGTGGGCCTGGCCCGCCTCCTTCCTACAAGCTGGGTTCCCTTAGCTGCACCTGTTTCTCTTTCTTCGGGGAGACATGGGCCACCCAGGGCATGTGTCTCTCCTGGCGGTGTTAGAGGTGCAAAGGCCCATGCCCAGCTGCACCAGCAGGTTTGAAAGGCTCTGCCCGTGGCACACGCTGTGGCCCCATTGTGGCCAGAGGAAATCACACAGCCAAGCCCAGGCTCCTTGGGGCCGGGAAATACGCTCTGCCTCAGGAGAGCCAAACTGCAGGGTTACGTGGCCAGGGGCTTGGGTGTGAGAAAGGGGGAGGAACAGGGAACAGCCTTGTATTTCACACCGAAGTTTGGAAGTGGCATTGGGATGAGGGGTTAAGTTCCGGCCACAAATGGCAGCCCTTGACCCTGCAGACGTCTTGATTTCCAGGATGCCTGCCCCAGGCGGTGGCAGAGTACCTCCCTCCCCACCTTGACCCTCGGAGCCTACCACCCATACGCCTTAAGAGCCGAGCTCTGACTCCAGCCCGCGCTACCGTTTACCGAGTCTGCCTCTGACTCATTATTTACACAGACTGTTAAATAAAGCTTAACTCAAAATTACTGTAAG
>NW_023219913.1:0-545 GCF_002007445.2 Ailuropoda melanoleuca | reverse complement strand
CTATTTGAGTTTTGTGACACCCCAGTTGAAAAGCACTAGTTTAATGTGTTGTCACAGAAAACACTGAACGTCCAGTTTCAGAACACATTTTCACATCTCTTTTTGAGGTGTGGCCAGCTTAGTGAAAATATGCTGATGACATGAGAGAGTATGTTATTCATGACACATTCTTGGAACATTACTATATTTTGAATCACATTTTATCATTGCACAAGTGTGTACATAAAAGTAACAATAGATTACTCATCATGAGAAATACCCAAAGCATAAACACTTGTGCACTATCTCTGATTTATACTGCTCCCAGATGTTCAGACATAGTAAAAGAAAAAAAAAGTCTCTGATCAAGCAAAATAAATAAAACTNAAAAAAAAAGTCTCTGATCAAGCAAAATAAATAAAACTTCTCTGACAACTTTGCATAAATGATATCAGAATTTTAATTTCTTAACTATATTGTCTATCGATAAACCGTTATCACTAGAGTAGATAGGATAATTAGTATCTATTCCCTGTTTTCTAGTTTTTCTCTTAACCTTTAGACCA
>NW_023219912.1:1687-1998 GCF_002007445.2 Ailuropoda melanoleuca | reverse complement strand
TAGCACTATCATCACCCTTCGTGAATAGGGAAACATGAGGGAAAGTGGTCGCGTAATCCTGACGAGAGTGCCCAATAGTGGTGTCAGAGACCCCACACAGTGCAGGGAAATATCAACGATCATCATCTCTCGTGAGTAAGGGAGCATGAATGAAAAGGTTCAGGATTTTCGAGGACTCAGCGCCCTTCTCATTGGTAATAAAGCAGAGCGTCCAGGAAAACACCTCCAGCGATTAGCAGCCTTTACAAAGGGTTCCCCGATTCCACATTGGGTGTAGGGGCCTGGGGAGGATTCAGCCCTTAGAACCAAGA
>NW_023219912.1:0-1651 GCF_002007445.2 Ailuropoda melanoleuca | reverse complement strand
CGGCCTTATGGAAGGTGGAACAGGAATCAAGGTGCTTTGGTACCGTGAGTGAAACACGACGGACACAGCACTGAGAAAGACAATTCGGCCTAAACCCGCTTCCAACGAAATGCTTGCTATCTGCGGATTTCCTGTCAAAACTGCTGGCGGCAATGGAACGAAAAGACCCAAAACACGTCCGTCATAANGTCCGTCAGAAACAACACCGTACAGGGACCGTCTTAGCACTATCATCACCCTTCGTGAATAGGGAAACATGAGGGAAAGTGGTCACGGAAGCGTGACGAGAGTGCCCCATACTGGTCTTTGAGACCTCACACAGTCCACGGAAATATCAATGATCATCATCTCTCATGAGTAAGGGAGAATGATTGAAAAGTTTCAGGATTTTCGAGGACTCAGCGCCCTTCTCATTGGTAATAAAGCAGAGCGTCCAGGAAAGCACCTTCAGCGAACAGCATCCTTTTCACTGGTTACCCGATTCCACATTGGTTGTAGGGGCCTGGGGAGGATCCAGCCCTTAGAACCAAGAAACAAAGTGTAAGGGGAAAGTCCTTGAAGTCACGACGGCCTTATAGAAGGTGGAACAGGAATCAAGGTGCTTTGGTACCGTGAGTGAAACACGACGAACACAGCACTNACCGTGAGTGAAACACGACGGACACAGCACTGAGAAAGACAATTCGGCCTAAACCCGCTTCCAACGAAATGCTTGCTATCTGCGGATTTCCTGTCAAAACTGCTGGCGGCAATGGAACGAAAAGACCCAAAACACGTCCGTCATAAACAACACCGTACAGGGACCATCTTAGCACTATCATCACCCTTCGTGAATAGGGAAACATGAGGGAAATTAGTCGCGGTAGCTTGACGAGAGTGCCCCATAGTGGTCTCTGAAACCCCACACAGTCCAGGGAAATATCAACGATCATCATCTCTCGTGAGTAAGGGGGCATGAATGGAAAGGATCAGGATTTTCGAGTTCTCAGCGCCCTTCTCATTGGTAACAAAGCAGAGCGTCCAGGAAAACACCTCCAGCGAACAGCAGCCTTTTCACTGGGGACCCCGATTCCACATTGGGTGTAGGGGCCTGGGGAGGATTCAGCCCTTAGAACCAAGAAACAAAGTGTGAGGGGAAAGCCCGTGAAGACACGAAGGCCTTATGGAAGGTGGAACAGGAATTAAGGTGCTTTGGTACCGTGAGTGAAACACGACGGACACAGCACTAAGAAAGACAATTCGGCCAAAACCCTCTTCCAACGAAATGCTTGCTCCCTGGGAAAATCCTGTCAAAACTGCTGGCCGCAAAGGAACGAAAAGGCCCAAAACACGTCCGTCAGAAACAACACCGTACACGGACCGTCTTAGCACTATCATCACCCTTCGTAAATAAGGAAACATGAGGGAAAGTGGTCGCGGAAGCCTGACGAGAGTGCCCCATAGTGGTCTCTGAGACCCCACACAGTCCAGGGAAATATCAACGATCATCATCTCTGGTGCGTAAGGGAGCATGAATGAAAAGTTTCAGGATTTTGGAGGACTCAGCGCCCTTCTCATTGGTAATAAAGCAGAGCATCCGGGAAAACACTTCCAGCGAACAGCAGCCTTTACACGGGGGACCCCGATTCCACATTGGGTGTAGGGGCCTGGG
>NW_023219911.1:0-666 GCF_002007445.2 Ailuropoda melanoleuca | reverse complement strand
TGCTTTTCTTTTTCAAGATTGCTTTGGCTGTTCAGGGTCTTTTGTGCTTCCATACAAATTTTGGGATTGTTCTTGTTCTGTGAAAAATGCTGTTGGTTTTAATGGGGATTGCATTAAATGTGTAGATTGCTTTGGGTAGTATCAACATTTTAACGATATTTGTTCTTCCAGGCCATGAGCATGAATATCTTTCCATTTCTTCATATCCTCTTCAGTTTCTTTCATCAGTGTTCGACAGTTTTCAGAGTACAGGTTTTTCACCACTTTGGTTAGGTTTATTCCTAGGTATCTTATTATTTTTGGTGGGATTGTAAATGGGATTGATTCCTTAATTTTCTCTTTCTGCTGCTTCATTATAGAAATGTTACAGATTTCTATATGTTGATTTTGTGTCCTGTGACTTTACTGAATTCATTTATCAGTTTTACCAGTTTTTTTATGGAGTCTTTTGGGTTTTCTATATAGAATATTGTGTCATCTGTGAATACTGAAAGTTTCGCTTCTTCCTAGCCAATTTGGATGACTTTTATTTCTTTTTGTTGTTTCATTCCTGTGACTAAGACTTCCAGAAGTGTTTAATAAAAGTGTGAGAGTGGACATCCCTGTCTTATTTCTGACTGTAGATGAAAAGCTCTCAGTTTTTACCATTTTAGGATGATGTTAGCT
>NW_023219910.1:0-666 GCF_002007445.2 Ailuropoda melanoleuca | reverse complement strand
ATGCCAGGGGACAGGATAGGACTCTGCATCCATTGTATGGAGTGTGTTAAATGTGGAAGGAGAATACATTGTATATTTGGAAACCAAAAGAACGATTAATAATTAGCTTGCCTGTGTCCTCCTCATTCTCAGAATGTAGCTGAACTACAGTTTCCAGTCTCCATGCAGTTAGATATGACCACATGACTGAGTTCTGCTCAATGTAATGTATATAGAAATGATGCGTACTACTTGCAGGCCTGGCTTATAAAAACACTCCAAGATATATTCCAGAGGACTATGTTTTTTGACGTCACGTGTTGAAAATGGTAGAACTACAACTTAGAAAGATCTTGGATATCTGACTTACAGATAGAAAGAGCCAGCCAACAGCCATAAATATCCATTTGGGACTACCATTCAGTGTGACCTTTTAAAGTTATACAGAAAATACTAATCTATGATGTTACATGTCAGGATAGTGCTCCTTACAGGGGAGTTAATGATTGGGAAAGACCCAACTGGGGCTTCTGTGGTGCTAGCAGTGGTTTGCTTCTGATATATATACTACTTATCTCCAGTTGTTTAAATTCACTAAGCTATGATTTTCATGATTTGTGCATTTTTATGTATATTTCAACAGTATTTATTTAGAAGAATGAATTAGTATGAATTCACAGAGGTTTT
>NW_023219909.1:0-666 GCF_002007445.2 Ailuropoda melanoleuca | reverse complement strand
GTGTGTGTGTGTGTGTGTGTGTGTACACACCACATCATCCTTATCCATTCATCTACTGGTGGACTCTTAGGTTGCTTCTGTATCCATAGATAGTGCTGCAGTAAACATATGGGTGTATATATCTTCAAATTAGTGTTTTCATTTTCTTTAGGTAAATTCTCAGTAGAGGAATTACTGGATCATATAGTATTTCTGTTTTTAATTTTTTGAGGAACCTCTGTACTGTTTTCCACAGTGGCTGTGCCAATTTACCTTCCCACCAGCAGTACATGAGGGTTCCTTTTTTTCCACATCCTTACCAATACTTGTTATTTCTTATCTTTTTAATATTAGCCATTCTTACAGGTGTAAGGTGATATCTCATTGTGGTTTTGATTTGCATTTCCCTGATGATAAGTGATGTTGACCATCTTTTCATGTGTCTGTTGGTCATTCTTACTTTTATTTTTTATTTTTAATTATTTTTTCCTTATTTCTTTTAAAATAAGAAACAGAAGAGGTTACATACCTTGGGTCTAAAGAATTGTGTCTTTCCATGTATAGCTCCAAGCATTTTATATCACTTTTTAAAAAGATCTTATTTTTAAATAATCTGTATACCCAATGTGGGGCTCAACTTACCACCCTGAGATCAAGAGTTACATGCCCTACCAACTGAGCCAGACA
>NW_023219908.1:0-666 GCF_002007445.2 Ailuropoda melanoleuca | reverse complement strand
CTCACTTCCAGGGCCGGCGCGTCTCTGTCCTTTGTGTTTCCAACCCCTCCAGCCGCCAGTCGCCAGCCGCCCTGTGTGGGCTCCCGGAGCTCCCCGTCTCAGTCTGGTGTGTCGAGGGTGCTGACCGTGAGTCTGCCTGCTCCCCCGTGCAGGTGGCCCTCCAGCCGCCAATCGCCAGCTGACCCGCGCATGCTCCTGGAGCTCCCGGACTCAGCCTGGATCCAGTGAGCACACCGGAGCTCCGGAGCTCCGTGAGATGCTTGTTGGCACACGCTCCCTGCTCAGGGACTCAGTCTGCTGTTTCCAGGGTGCGGGTCCGCAGTCTGCCCGCTCCCCGGTGCAGGTGGCCCGCCAGCCGCCAGCTGCCAGCCGCCCCGTGCCCACTCCTGGAGCTCCCGTTCTCAGTCTGCTGTCTCAAGCATGCGGGTCCATGGTCCGTCCACTCCCCCGTGCAGGTGGCTACTGCTTCTCAGCACCCTGACATGGCAGATCCCTCCCCCTTCTGTTTATCGTCTGAAATCTGTGTGCGGTTTCATGGCTCCCTGCTTTGTACCTCGATACTCTGCGCTGGAGATGTTCATTTGTAGAGATCCACATGTATCTCCCTGCGTCTCAGGCTGATTCCGTGGATGTTCCTGCTGGTCTGGTACCTATCCAGCTCAACTC
>NW_023219907.1:0-666 GCF_002007445.2 Ailuropoda melanoleuca | reverse complement strand
GCTGCAATTCAGTAATATCTTCAGGTTCTACTTCTAATTCTAGTTCTCTTGCTATTTCTTCCACTTTTGCAGTTACTTCCTCCATTGGAGTCTTAAACCCCTCAAAGTCATCCATGAGGGTTGGGATCGACTTCTTCCAAACTCCTGTTAATACTGATATTTTGACATCTTCCCATGAATCACAAATGTTAAGGCATCTAGAATGGTAAATCCTTTCCAGAAGGTTTCAAGTGACTTTACTCAGATCCATCAGATAAATCGCTATCTTTGACAACTATAGCCTTTCAAAATGAGTTTCTCAAATAATAAGACTTGAAAGTCGAAATTACTCTTTAATCCATAGACTACAGAATAGATGTGTTAGCAAGCATGAAAACAACAGTATGATAGTAATATGAAAGATCGCTGATCACAGATCACCATAACAAATACAATAATAATGAGAAAATTTAAAGTGTTGTGAGAATTACCAAAATATGACACAGAGACATGAAGTGAACAAGTGCTCTTGGAAAAACTGTGCTGATAGAGTTGCTCAACACTGGGTGGCCACAAACTTTCAACCTTTAAGTTAACAACACAATGTATGGGTCTTTAGGAAGTAATGAGAAAGAGAAAAAAAATAGAACATGTAATATTTCCTTTGGATCTTTATGATTTATTTGA
>NW_023219906.1:0-666 GCF_002007445.2 Ailuropoda melanoleuca | reverse complement strand
TTGCCGGTGGAAATGTAAAATGGCATAGCAGCTATGGCAAACAGTAAGGTGGTTCCTCAAAACGTAAGCATAGAATTGCCATATTATCCAGCCCTTCTGTATATGTACACCCAAGGGGATTAAAAGCAGGGACTCAAACAGATATTTGTACACCAATGTTCATAACAGCATTATTCATAATAGCCAAAATGTGGAATTAATCCAAATGTCTATCAATATATAAATGGTAAACAAAATGTGGTATATTCACATACTGGAATATTATTCAGCCTTAAAAAGGAAGGAAATTCTGATACATGTTACAACATGGATGAACCTTGAAGACATAATGCTAAATGAAATAATCCAAACAGAATGGATAAACATTGTATGATTCCACTTATATGAGGTACCTAGAATAGTTAAATACACTGAGTCAGATAGTAGAACAGTGGTTACAAGGGCTGGAGGGCGGGGAGAATGGGAAATTATTATTAAATGGGTACAGAATTGGGGCACCTGGGTGGCTGAGTCAGATAAGCATCCAACTCTTGATTTCTGCTCAGGTCATAAGCTCAGGGTCCCACATCAGGTTCTGCACTGGGTGTGGAACCTGTTTGGGATTCTTTCTCTCCTTCTCTCTCTGCCCCTCCCCCGCTAGCTCTTTCTCTCTCAAAAAAAAAAAAA
>NW_023219905.1:0-666 GCF_002007445.2 Ailuropoda melanoleuca | reverse complement strand
GGGGGGGGGGGGGGGGGGGGGGGGGGGGGGGGGAACTGTGATGGTCATCCCGTCCCTGCTCTGGGGTAGAAACCCCGGCCTCTGACCGGCACTGTTCTGTGTTCCTATTGGCTTCTAGCTAATGGAGAATGCAGTATTCACTTTCGAGCAGTTGCTTTCCCCACATCTCCAAGGAGAGGCCTCCAAAACTGCGGTCACCATCGAGAAGGTTAAGCTCCGAGTCTTAAAGGTAAAACTGTTCTGTCATTTGTGGGAAACGCAAAACAACTGTAACCCCTTGCTTCTTTTGTTAAGTGGAATACCAAATTCTGTCTTTCACTCTCCTGTTTGTAATCCTGCCCCCTTTCTCCCCTGAGGTAGCAATGGCTAGAAGCCCCTGGGCCCCCAGCATGACTTTCACGCCTGTTCTGCCATCTAGTGGCAACTCTAGGGACCACAGGTCCGCAGGACTCTTGCCCATCGCTAGAAGCGACCTGTCCTTGAGATAGAGCATTTGCACTCCACTCTAAGCAAAGCGTTGTGACAGATATCACATAAAATGTAAAAATAGGGAAGGCGCAGCTTCCTTCTTCAAAGAGTTCACAATATAGTAAAACCCATTTAAATTAGCCAACATGTTTTAGAAAAATCAAAATCTCCTGGCAAAGGAAATATTAAAAAAAAAAA
>NW_023219903.1:0-2042 GCF_002007445.2 Ailuropoda melanoleuca | reverse complement strand
TCGCTCCTAATCTTCAAGACCCTTTCCTCACGTGTTCAGTGAGAATAGCACTCACTTCTGGGACACCTGGGTGACTCAGTAGGTTAAGCAACTGCCTTCAGCTCAGGTCATGATCCCAGGGTCCTGGGATCAAGTCCCCTGTCAGGCTCCTTGTTCAGCAGGAAGCCTGCTTACCCCTGTGCTTCCTGTTTCCCTCCTTGTGCTCTCTCGCTCTCTCTCTCTCTGACAAGTTAATAAATAAAAAACTGTTACATTTTTTAAGNTTTTTAAATAAAATAAATAAAATAAAAACAATATCACTCATTTTATAGACTTGGAAGAATTCAGTGAGATAAGCACTAGATAGGATTTCTCAGACTTCAAAATAAATAAATGTTCATTTTTTTCCTCTCTCCCAAGGTTCTATAAATAGTGGAAGAGCCAGGAAGACAATCCAGAAATCCTGGCAGGTAAAGCTAGTTTCCCTGTCTTCACATGTCAGGTTTGGAGTGCAGATTCTTGGAAGAAAGGCTGTGGGGAGGGGCAGGGGGTGCATGAATACAATTTAGGAGCTGGAAACATGTGGTAGCATACTGCCATCTCCATTCTATGACCTCAGATCCGGTTACTCACATCTTCCTGTGCCATGCAGTTACTAGTAATGCTGAGCGTTTATTCGGTTTTAATTTACACCCTTAGAGATGGTGAGATTGTAGTCAGTTCTCCTGACACAGGGTAGCCAGGTGCAGAACCCTGTTTTACACTACCATAGTTGTCTGTCCCCTCTACATACACTCTGTAAGCTGAGTACCAAGTCTGTCTGGTTCCTATTTGTAACTGCAGCACAGACATGTGATGCCAAAATGTGCCCTTGATGAACAAGGTGGTGCACGTTAACAGGAACTGGTTTCATTCATATGTGGAACATACGGAATAGAGCACAGGACCACAGGGGAAGGAAGAGAACACTGAATGGGAAGAAATCAGAGAGGGAGACAACATCATGAGAGACTCTGGACTCCGGAAAAATGAACTGAGTAATGGTTACGGGGGCGGGGGTGTGGGGATGGGGTAACCAGGTGATGGATATTAAGGAGGGCACGTGTTGGGATGAGCACTGGTTGTTATAGCCAACTAATGAATTGTTGAACACTACATCAAAAACTTATGAGTACTATATGCTGGATAACTGAACATAATAAAAATAAATAAATAATAAAATAAACTATATTTTCTAAAGTAAAATAAAAGACGAATTGACTAAAAAATCTAGATTTTCAGTTTTAGAGAAAAGCAATAAGATGAATGATTGTGAAGCCAAATTGTGTAGCAGCTCCCTCCAAGCTCTAGTTATTTGGTTTTTTGTTACTAAGCTCTAATTTCTGCAAGAGGCAATTTCTTCTTAAGGGAGAAGACAAGTAGCATCAAATAATAAGAGCACGGACTTCAGGTGGGACTAACTGAAACTCCTAGCATGGCCCTTTGATCAAAGCGGCACAAAACTGGAAGCACCAAACTTCATCTGGACAACCACTGGCTCATAAAAAAGAGAGAGGAAAAATTTAAAGAATATTTTGAATATTCCTATACTTTGAAATTCATCCGAATTCACTAATGTGCAAGACACACATAACACATACATGCTATGAATACATGAAGCACTTATTTATTTACTCCCTGGCTGCTTTGCTGTGAAACCTCTTTCATTTGGGAAACCACACATTTTACCCCAACCCTTATTGACCATATTAACTTTGTCAGCTAGCTTAGCTCACAGCTTCTAGTCACACCTTCAAAATTTCTGGTCACACCTTCAAACCTCAGTGGCTTATCATTTCACAGCGGCATGCTGTTCTTGCACTGGTAGGCCAAAGTGAAAGATGTCTAGAGGAAACACCAGCTCCTAGGAAAGGACGGTCTGCATCCCTCTAACTGAGAAGAGTACCTCACATCTCCGGATTCCCACCTCCACAGTTAGACTTCATGCCTGAACTTTATGACACTGAGCAATGCTAATTTTCTACAGCTCTTGCTGCAAAAACTCAAAAGACCTCATTAAAAGT
>NW_023219902.1:0-666 GCF_002007445.2 Ailuropoda melanoleuca | reverse complement strand
TTTTGGTATCCTAAAAATAATTCTCCTCAAATGCTGAATAATGAGATTGTCTTCTTGGATTAGGCATTACTTTTTACCTATACTGGATAATATTATCATGAAATAATATAATGATGTTATATTAATGATTTCTATTGGTGGCAAGGTTAAGGAAAACGGCAGCTCTTCTACTGTGTATTGACAACTGCTGAGACCATGGAAAGAACCAAATAATTTGGCAGTATCAAATACATCAAGAGTGAAAGTACTCATCTTGTTCCAGAAATTTTACCTCCTAGAGTCTATCATACAGAATTACTTACATATTGCACAAAAATATGTGTACAACGATTTTTATTTGAGCACTACTTGAAAAATGGAAATATTTAGAACCATTTAAAAAATAATAACCCCAGTATCTGCCATTAATAGTCGTGTGATCTAATGGTTGAAATTATGAACTTGGGAGGTAGACATGAGTTTAAAGAAAGGTTCTACCATCCATAGTCTTGATAAATTTGAAAAAGTCTCATAAGATCTCTGAATTTTAGTTTTCTCGTTAATGAATTGGGATTGATCATACTTAATAGAATTGTTGAGTACATTTAGTGACATAGCATACAGCTGAACATGGTAGATTCTCAAAGAATTCTGTCCTCTTCCCTTCAGTTCTTTTATTGGTTAGGA
>NW_023219901.1:0-666 GCF_002007445.2 Ailuropoda melanoleuca | reverse complement strand
TGTGTTCCTTCCCCAGGTTTGTCCCATTAAAATTCTCCAGGGTGCTACTCCATGCTTTTTCCCTCCCACTGGCTGGATGTGGACCAGGGTAGAAGTCAATGAGATGATAGAAGGAACCTTGGAAAGACCACATAGAGTGATTCCTGTGTTCTGAAAATGCCTCAACACTCATCCAGGACTGTTAAGTCAGCAAGAAATAAATTTGTTGTTTTGAACATCACCTGTTTAGATCTGTTTGTTATTTAGCCTAACTTTAACACTGGCTTGAATAATAACAGAATTCACAGTGATTCGTATCCCTCAATGATACATAAATTGAAACTGTATTAAAGGAGAACATCATCTATGACTTCTTTTCATAGAGCTAGTCTGGAAAAGGACATACCTTTCTAAACTTAGAGCAGGTTCTGCTTTTATCCCCTCAGCAAAGGATCTCTTTCCAAATTAAAGGGTAATACAAGGTACAATGAGGAACAAATATTGGTTCCCTAATTATTTGGGGGAATATAGTGCTGCATTATTACTTCATATATGTTTCAACCCTCGAGTGTGTAGCCTCCAATACCTATGGGTGTAGACAGGGAATTAAGCAGGAAATTGGAAATGTATTCCATAAAAGATACAATGAAAAAAGTAATTGAAGATAAGGTATTATAAATAGGATGA
>NW_023219900.1:0-2415 GCF_002007445.2 Ailuropoda melanoleuca | reverse complement strand
TTGTATCCCGCCACATTACTGAATTGCTCTATAACTTCTAATAGTTTGGGAGTGCATTCTTTTGGGTTTTCATATACAGTATCATGTCTTCTGCGAAGAGAGACATTTGGACTTCTTCTCTGCCTATTTGGATAATTTTGATCCCTTTTTGTTGTCTGAATGTTGTTGCTNTGCCGATTTGGATACCTTTGATCCCTTTTTGTCTTCTGATTGCTGTTGCAAGGACTTCTAGTACTATGTTGAATAATAGTGGCGAGAGTGGGCATCCTTGTCGTGTTCCTGATCTTAAGGGAAAGGCTTCCAGCTTTTCCCCATTGAGAATAATGCTTGCAGTAGGCTTTTCATAGATGGCTTTTATGAGATTGAGAAATGTACCCTCTATTCCTACACTCTGAAGGGTTTTAGTCAGGAAAGGATGCTGTATTTTGCCAAATGCTTTTTTGCATCAATTGAGAAGATCATATGGTTTCTGAATCTTTTCTTATTGATATGATGTATCAGGCTGATCGATTTGTGAATGTTGAACCATGCTTGCATCTCAGGTATGAATCANATCCCAGGTATGAATCCCACTTGGTCATGATGGATAATCCTTTTAATGTACTGTTGGATTCTATTAGCAAGGATCTTGTTGAGGATTTTGGCATCCATATTCGTAGGGATATCAGTCTGTAATTCTCCTTTTTGGTGGGGTCTTTGCCTGGTTTTGGGGATCAAGGTAATATTAGTCTCATAGAATGAGTTTGGTAGCTTTCCTTCTGTTTCTATTTTATGAAATAGCTTTAGGAGAATAGGTATTATTTCTTCTTTGAATGTTTGGTAGAATTCCCCAGGAAAACCGTCTGGGCCTGGAGTTTTATTATTTGGAAGGTTGTTTATCACTGACTCAATTTCTTCATAGTTAATTGGCCTATTTAAGAAATCTATTTCTTCCTGTTTCAGTCTTGGTAGTTTATAGGTTTCCAGGAAGGCCTCCATCTCTTCCAGATTGTTTAGTTTTTTGGCATATAGCTGTTGATAAAAGTTTCTAATAATCCTTGCAATTTCAATGGTGCTGGTCGTGACCTCTCCCTTTTCAGTCATAATTTTAATAATCTCAGTCCTTTCTCTTTTATTTTGGATAAGTCTTGCCAGTGGTCTGCCAATTTTATTGATTCTCTCAAAGAACCAGCTTCTAGTCTTGTTGATCTGCTCTACTATACTTCTGGTTTCTAATTCATTGATTTCTGCTCTAATCTTGGTCAACTCCTTCCTTGTCAGTGGGTTAGGCCTGTCCCTCTGTTGCTGTTCCAGTTTCTTGAGGTGAGAATATAGAAACTGCATTTTAGATTTTTCTATTCTTTTGAGTGAGGCTTGGATGACTATGTATTTTCCCCTTAGGACTGCCTTTGCAGTATCCCATAGGTTTTGGACCATTGTGTCTTCATTCTCATTGGTCTCATAAATTGTTTAAATTGATTTTTGATTTCCTTGGTTTATCGAGTCATTCTTGAGCAGGATGGTTCTTAGCCTCCAAGTGTTTGAGTTTCTTCCAGGTTTTTCCTTGTGGTTGAGTTCCAATTTCAGAGCGTTGTGGTCTGAGAATATGCATGGGATAATTTTGATCTTTTGGTATCAGTTGAGACCTGTTTTGTGTCCCAGAACATGGTCTATTCTNAACTTCCCTAATCTAGCAAGGGAAACAAGCATTCGTGTCCAAGAGGCAGAGAGGACCCCATCCAAGCTCAACCAGGACAAACCTACGCCACGTCACGTCATAGTGCAATTCGCAAATATTAGATCCAAGGATACAGTATTGAAAGCGGCCAGGGCAAAGAAATTTCTCACGTAGCAAGGCAAAGGTATCAGAATTACGTCAAACCTCTCTACACAGACCTGGAATGAGATAAAGGGTTGGGGGTNTGGGGAGAGGAGCAAAGAATGGGCTCAAATGCAAGAGAGCTTCAAGTTAATACAAACTGCTATATGCAGAAGATGTTATATACAAACATAATGGTAGCCACAAATCAAACACCAGTAATAGATATGCAAAGAATAAAGAGAACGGAATCCAAGTACATCATGAAAGAAAGCCAGCAAACCATAAAAGAGAGCAAGAAAAGGATCAGAGAGGAATTACCAAAAAAACCACAAAACAGTAACAAAATGGCAATAAATGCATACTTATTAACAATTACTTCAAACGTAAATGGACTAAATGCTCCAACCAAAAGACCTAGGATGACAGAAGGAATAAAAAAGAACAAGACCCATCTATCTGCTGCCTACAAGAGACTCATTTTGAACCCAAAGATACATTCAGACTGTCAGTAAAGGGATGGGGTACCATCTTTCACGCCAATGAACCTCAAAAGAAAGCTGGGGTGGCAATTCTCATATCAGATAGTTTGGATTTTAAACTAAGGACTATAGTTA
>NW_023219898.1:0-666 GCF_002007445.2 Ailuropoda melanoleuca | reverse complement strand
ATGTAGAACAAAGAGGTTACTATTCTATTGGCTTATTTGACTGCTTTTAGATAAGCAATAGTTGTGTGTGTGTGCATTTTAATGCCCGCATTTTACAGTAAGAGAGAGAATACTAAATATGAAATCTACTTAATGCCACAAAAACCAGCCATATTAGGCCCTGGAGTTCATACTTGCCAAAAAGACAAAACCCAAGAGAAGACTTGGTGAGTATGAAGTATGAAGAATCTGCCCTTTTTAAGTCAGAGATTTGAGGTAAGAAGAAAGAGAGAGGCTGGCATATATCACTGAGCATGCCCCCGTTCCTTTTGCTTCAGTGGTGGGAAAGGGGAGAAGATCCAGATGATTGTGAAGTCTGAGACCACCGCAGACCAAAGCACCCAAGTTTCAAAAGAAATACTGTAATTATTTCTATAGAGGTGATGAACAGTGGCAAATGCCCCAGATATGAAATGTTGCATAGATGAATCTAACGCCTTGTTTCTGGCTTCTCTTTCGATGCCTGTCAACTGCTGGGTACCAGGAGTTCCAGCTTGCTTTGGTGAGTGCCCTGAATAACGCTTAGCTTCTGGTTCCAGAGGCCAGGGTGTCTGTCATGTAGGAGAAAAGAAAAATTTTACTCTACCCTCTTTCGGTCTCTGGCTGGTCCTAAGAATTAAACTGATA
>NW_023219897.1:0-666 GCF_002007445.2 Ailuropoda melanoleuca | reverse complement strand
TTTTTTTTTTTTAAAGAAGGCAATGTACAGTCAGATTTATAAGGTATGCATGAATAAATGATATGGTATTAGTATAAAGGAATTAGGGCTTGATAAACTGAATTATCCTTTTGTAAGGTTACTGTATTCATAAAGTAGGAAATAGTACAATACTTTATCATTAGCCCTAGAGCAATCATTCAAAATAATAGAATTAGGGGCGCCTGGGTGGCTCAGATGGTTGGCTGTTTGCTTTCCCAGGTCATGATCTGTCAGGCTCCCTGTTCAGTGGGGAGTCTGCTTCTCCCTTTCCCTCTGCCGCTCCCCCTGCTCGTGTTCTCTCTGTCAAATAAATAAATAAAATCTTTTGATAAATGAATGAATGAATAAGATGGGATTGAACATTCCAATTAAAAAAGCTAGGGCCTCCATGGGGCACCTGGTTGGCTCAGTCAGAAAAGCATACGACTCTAGACCTCAGGGTCTTGAGTTTAAACCTCACATTGTGTGTAAAAATAACTTAAATATTTAAAAAAAAAAAAAAGAAAAAGAAAAGGAGAAGTAAAGGTCTCCAATTAAGAAACCAAACAAGCGGGGCGACTGGGTGGCACAGCGATTGAGCATCTGCCTTCGGCTCAGGGCGTGATCCCGGCGTTATGGGATCGAGCCCCACATCAGGCTCCTCTG
>NW_023219896.1:0-666 GCF_002007445.2 Ailuropoda melanoleuca | reverse complement strand
CCATTTGTAATGTAGTCATTGGAGGTAGAATGTCTTTTCTTCTCTCACCCTCACAACTGCCCACAATTTCTTCTCATTTATGGCATTAGGGAGGGCACATCTCTCAATATACTGTCATTTTGCATTCATGGAAGAAAAACAGACACAATTCTATTATTTTAGACCAAAACAATGGCATAATATAAATAGATTCGTGAAAAGGGTTGGGCATACTGGAGTAGCCCAACTGATTAGGTGTCTAGGCACAGTTCCCAGAACATCACAGAATTAACTTGTCAGGGGCTCTACTCCCTCTGCCCTAGGAGGAAGGGAGGGAATCTGGAAGATGCCACAGGATCCATTAGCTTAAGAGTGCACTGCTCTAGCCGGGTTGGAAAGGGGTGGGGGCAAGAGGTTATCAGCTGTTCCCTCAACACCCACACTCTGGAGCTTGGATCCAGCAGTCCTGCTTCAGAAAATTCCACATCTCCGCAACCTGGCTTGCCATTAGAAACCTGCAAAAAGCAGCAGGAGCATTGCTTTCATCTATGTTCCGCATTTCAAACCCTGCATCAATGCATTTAGCAGTGGAAGCCAATTTACATCCATGTACCTAATCAGAGGGAAGTCAGAAAAATAGAGTTTTTAGCTGTGGGAATTCGTGTTGAGTGTGAAATACACCATATA
>NW_023219895.1:0-666 GCF_002007445.2 Ailuropoda melanoleuca | reverse complement strand
CCAAAGGTAGATGCTTAATGACTGAGCCACCCAGGTGCCCCTCTTTTTTCTTTTTAAAATTAAACTTCATGAGTATGGAATAGGAGAGACATGTTTAACAACAGTCAAATATGAAAACAACTCTACGATTTAAGTTGACTACAAGTTCAATATGAATCAATATGGCAAATCTACCACTTAATCTTTGGTCCCATTCAAAGAAATTCAGCATCATACACAATGAAGATGATGGTTTCAAACTGTTCTGGGCTGGTCAATCTTCACCTGGAATTTCACATTTAAATCTGAACATCATATTTTGAAAAGAATCTTGACAAACTAAGGGTCATTTGGGAAACATTCCCAGGATGGTAAAAGGCTCAAAATATTATGCAAGAAATGCTTTGGAGATACTGGAAAAGTATACACCAGAGGAAAGAAAACACACAGGAAACATTATGATGAATGATCCAACTGGAAGAAAGATCTGACTTAGTCTCTGTAGATCCAAATAGTTGACAAAAGACCATGCAAGGGAGACATCTCTCAGGGCAAATGGATGGAAGTGAATGCTAATGTAGTCTACTGTTTACCAAACACATAGTTAATATCTACCTTATATACTTAATTTCTCATAAAACCCCTTTAGATAGCAAGCACTGCTAACTCTATTTATAGATAAAAAAA
>NW_023219894.1:0-666 GCF_002007445.2 Ailuropoda melanoleuca | reverse complement strand
GAACTTTACATAAAAAACCAAGGATGTACTGTATGGTGACTAACATAATATAATAAAAAAACATTAAAAAAAGAAACCCTTCAGGATTTTGTTTTCTGTCATCTCTTCATCTGAGAAAGAGGGAAGGGCTGCAAATGCAAAGACCCTGAGGTGCCAAGGATCTTGTTGTGTTTGATGAGTTAGAAGAGCCTATGTGGCAAGCGCTTAGCTGACGAGCAGGCCTCTCCCAGCTGATGCTGGACATGTGGGCACAACCCAGGCCATGAAGGGCCTTGTAGGTCATTGATAAGGATGGCATTTACTTGGTATAATTGGAAGTCTTTGAAGAGCAAGAAATGGGAACGACATGTTTCTCTCTGTATATTTAAAAGATCACCCTAGTTCTTCCGAGGAAACTAGACAGGAGAAGAACAAGAGTGGAGGCAGAGAAACCAGATGGTATATTTTAAAAGTAGAAATGACAGTATTTGTTGGTGAATTAAATCTGGGGATAATCAATAGAGAGCCTCTTTATTTGTTTTTAAGTGGGCTCCATGCCCAATATGGAGTCCAATGCGGGACTTGAACTCACGACCATGAGATCAAGACCTGAGTTGAGATCAAGAGTCAGACACTTAACTGACTGAGTCACCCAGGCACCCAAATAAAGAGCCTCTTATGATCCCT
>NW_023219892.1:1625-1918 GCF_002007445.2 Ailuropoda melanoleuca | reverse complement strand
CGCTGAGTCCTCGAAATTACTGATCGTTTTCTTTCACGCAGTCTTACTCATGAGACATGATGCTCGTTGATGTTTCCCTGGATTGTGTGGTGTCCCAGAGACCACTATATGGCACTCTCGTCAGGCTTCCGCGAACACTTTCCCTCCTGTTTCCCTATTCACGAAGTTCGATGATAGCGCTAAGACGGTCCCTGCAGAGTGTTTTTTGGACAGGCATGTGTTTGGCCTTGTCGTTCCAATGCCACCACCATTTTCGATAGGATTTACCCAGGAAGCAAACATTTCGTTAGAAG
>NW_023219892.1:494-1355 GCF_002007445.2 Ailuropoda melanoleuca | reverse complement strand
AGGGCGCTGAGTCCTCGAAATTACTGAAACTTTTCTTTCATGCACTCATACTCATGAGACTTGATGTTCTTGGATATATCCCTGGTTGTGTGGTGTCTCACAGACCACGATGTGGCACTCTCGTCAGGCTTACGTGAGCACTTTCCCTCATGTTTCCCTATTCAGGAGCATGATGATAGTGCAAAGACGGTCCCTGTACGGTGTTTTTTCTGATGGGCATGCTTTTGGCCTCTTCTCTCCATTGCCACCACCAGTTTCGATAGGATTTACCCAGGAAGCAAATATTTCTTTGGAAGCGGGTTTTGGCCAAATTTTGTTTCTCAGTGTGGTGTTCGACGGGTTTCAATCAGGGTATGAAAGCAACTTGATTCCTGTCCACCTTCCAAAAGGCCAATGTGATGTCAAGGGCTTTATCCTCACACTTTTTTTCTTGGCCCCAAGCGTTGGACCCTTCCCAGGCCCCTACACCCAATGTGGAACCGGGGTCCCCAATGAAAACGCTCATGTATGCTTGATGTGTTTTCCTGGACGCCTTGGTTTATTACCAATAAGAAGGGTGTTGACTCCTCCAAATTCCTGATCATTTTCATTCATGCTCCCTTACTCATGAGAGCTGATGCTCGTTGATATGTCCCTGGATTGTGTGGTGTCCCAGACACCACTATATGGCACTCTCGTCAGGCTTCCGCGAACACTTTCCCTCCTGTTTCCCTATTCACGAAGTTCGATGATAGCGCTAAGATGGTCCCTGTAGAGTGTTTTTTGGACGGGCATGTGTTTGGCCTTGTCTTTCCAATGCCCCCACCATTTTCGATAGGGTTTAGCCAGGAAGCAAACATTTCGTTAGAAGCGGGTTTTGGC
>NW_023219892.1:0-191 GCF_002007445.2 Ailuropoda melanoleuca | reverse complement strand
CATGAGAGCTGATGCTCGTTGATATGTCCCTGGATTGTGTGGTGTCCCAGACACCACTATATGGCACTCTCGTCAGGCTTTCGTGAACACTTTCCCTCTTGTTTCCCTATTCACGAAGGAATGATGATAGTGCTAAGACGGTCCCTGTAGAGTATTTTTTCGACGGGCATGTTTTTGGCCTTTTCGTTCCA
>NW_023219891.1:0-666 GCF_002007445.2 Ailuropoda melanoleuca | reverse complement strand
AAATAAATAAAATCTTTAAAAAACAAATAAAATGCAATTTGTGGGGCCCAAACCAGAGTTTCTGATTCAGTAGGCCTGGGATGGGGCCCAACAATTGTGCATGTCTGACATATTCCCAGTTAAAGCTGATGTTCCTGGCCTGTCTGAACCATACCTTTGGACCCACTGTTCAATCTAAGGTGTTTCCTAAAACAATTTTATCATCGATCATGGTTGTCAGATACTTTAACAAATTTTATTCAGATAGATGAAACTATTTTGGCAAAAGATCCTGGGTTGAATGGGTATCAACAGAAAGAAGACCACATGTGTTCTTCTTTCCTCTCGCATTATTTAAAAGTCCTTCAAACATTTGAAGGTTTGAAAGAACAATGGATATTTCTACATTGTGGAAATGCATTTGGGAATTGTAAGCTTAAACTTACCTCGTTAGTCACTTTGTGCTTAAAAACAATTAGAATCATGAATCACTTTTTGGAATCTGTTCATAAGTAGAGAAGCTGCTTTCTATGCACAACTTCAATTTAGCCTCCCAATTAATGTCATCACAGAGAAATGTGGAGGTAAAGCATGATATCTTCATTTTTATACTTCCTAGAGGTACTTCTAAATGTGTAGCTTCAAGATTTGGTTTTAAATAATCACAGACTTGGTAAAGAAAACTGG
>NW_023219890.1:0-666 GCF_002007445.2 Ailuropoda melanoleuca | reverse complement strand
TGCATTATATCTATAGAAAAATCATTATTATATTCAACATTTATATTTTTTAAAAAATATTTATTTATTTATTTACTTAGAGAGAGGAAGAGTGCTTCTGAGCGGGAGGAGGGGCAAAGGGAGAGGGAAGGAACCTCCAGCAGACTCTGTGTTTATCTATATTTTTGGTAGTCTGTACTATCTGTAAAAGAACAGTCAAACCAAAAATATACATCCTTTCTCAAAATAAGGCCCTACTCTTCTTTTTAAAATTAATTCATTTGTTGCTTAGAAACAGCTTCACCTAGTTTTTTCAGGGAGTATTTAGAGAGTTCCATATAGTGCAGTTCATTGGCTGAAGAGTTTTTTTTTAAAAAAGGGGAGAGTAGGAGAAAAGTTTTCTAAGTTGTCTCACAGAATTTTGGAAATGAACAAGGTATTTAAAAAATTATCTGGCTTAAAGAGCACAGCACATGGAAATCTAAAACAGGTGTTTAAAGCCTTGGCAGCTCCTCTAACCATTTCACTGAGAACTACTTCTACTTGGGAAAGCCGTACTGTATAAAGAGAGGAAATCTGATTCTATTTGCTCCACGATCTGCGTATGATTGGGCAGCTGCAGGGCCAGCTCTACCCATCCTTGTGCCCTGCCCATGACCTCCATCCTTAGCTGGATAGACGATCTGG
>NW_023219889.1:0-666 GCF_002007445.2 Ailuropoda melanoleuca | reverse complement strand
GGATAAAGATTTCTTGAGCTCTTTATCTCATGGATCATGTGCTGTGAGGGTGAATTTCAGTAAACCTAGAATTGGCTTGAGCTGTTTGGCTAAAATCCTGCCATTACATTGACCCTTAGTCAAGATATGAAATACACTGTTTAATGGTGTTGCTTTTAACCATGGGTCTGACGAATTTTGGAGTGTTTTGTACTAGTTTGTAGATATTCTTTATTGATAATTTACTGTCAACATTTTAATAGATTTAGTTATACTAAGCCTCTCTAATTTTGAGATAAATACTATCTGGCTATATCGTATTATACCTTAATATAAGGGCTAGTTTTGATTTCTTCAGGTGCTCTTACCATGATCACCATAGGGGTCACGAGGCCTACAAAACAATTTGCACACTATGGCTACGGCTTAGGTAAAATTCCAGGTACAAGTCATCCAGCTTTTTACGAGTTCAAAAGAATAGTTACCTTATAGCCGGACAGGGGCAGCTTCATGCCTCTTTCTAGAGAAGCCTGGAAGTCTGGTACTGACCATTGGCCAAGAAAAGAATGAGCAGTACTAATAATTTAAAATGTGCTGCTTAAAATTCAAATCTTTCCTGGGAGCACATGTTACTAATTTGTCTGCATTGTTCAGGGAAGTAAAAATTGGTACTTTACTCCCGGTTTA
>NW_023219888.1:0-2752 GCF_002007445.2 Ailuropoda melanoleuca | reverse complement strand
GTCAGCAGATTCTTTATTATCTTAAAGAAAAGAATGTTCTTTGGACACTCCAAGACAGCATAATCAGAAGGTAGGTTATCTGGTCTTAATAATAAATCCATTGTAGCATTAACATTTCCTCTTATTTTAGACATTTTTGTCAATATTGTGGCCCTCTTCTTCACTTCTTAAAAGCATTCATAGCATCCAGTGCAGATACCACATATAGCTACTGGAAAGGTCCAAGACTAAAGATACTGAATTTTTTATAGATTTGGCTCCAAGAGAGTATCAGTAGCCTAGAACTGCATATTGTGTCCAAAGATTCTGTGGCAAACTAAACTTTTCACTTTCCAGTTAGAAAACTATTCGAAGAGATCGAGTAGAAAATGTTGGACATGGAAATGTGTTTAAGTTTGGGGAATGCATAGCAAGTGCGGTTGTGTTGGTGTGGTTCCAGGAAACAATTCCAGCTAAGGCATAGTCAGCTGTCTGTATGAGTAGAAGAAAGGAAAAAAAATTGGCAAAGTAAGTTTTCAGGGAAGGAACTGGCTAAATTCTCTTGTCAAAGACCTAACCAAGTGGACATAGGTTTAAGGCAATTTTCCAAGCTGTACAAACACACAGAATGCTAATCAGGAAAGAAAATTAAAAGTCATAACGGTGAACAAAGTAATAAAGAAGCGTNGATAATTTTTGCCTTGAAGGTAGTTGTTTGGCTACTGAATAGATTACTTTTTAATTCTTACAATTGGAGTAATTCACATATGTTGTGTTCCTTGCAACTTAAAAGAAACTAATAATTGTACCAAAGTTAGGAAATGAATTTGATCATGGGTTTATAAAAGACAGTCTTCCTTCCCAATTTTGTGTGCGTGTGTTTTCTTCAGGAACATAATGGTCATATATAAATTTTGAAATATAAAGCTTGAAAGACAGTTACAACTTGTGCTCAATCTGGCAAGTATTTTAAAAGGCTGAGAATATGTTTTATAGATCAGAACTAGGATGACTAGGATGACTTATATGAGCAAAACTATATGAGAAACATTTAACAGTAAAATTAAGTTCATTGACTCATGGATATTGAGGATGAAGGAGTCTTTATCTTCCTAATAATTAGGAAATCTCACTCTACTTAAACCAGCTAGAGTATATTATGTTCTCTGCAACAGAACTCTAAAGGGTACTCCACTCAAAGGGGGAATCTATGTGAAATAAAATGGTGAAGTTCAGGAAAGTGGTTGTAACATGGAATCTGTTATGTCATGAAATTATATACATGAAGTATTTGAAACCAGAGGAGGCATGCAAAGGAAATGGTCCTGAGAACAATATCAACTGTATTAGTCAGGGTTCTCCACAGAAACAGAACCAATAGGATAGATATAGATAAATAAGAGACATTTTTATGCCATTGACTCCTGTGATTATGGAGGCTGAGGAGTTCCACTATCTGCCATCTGTAAGCTGGGGAGCAAAGAAAGCTGGTAGTATAATTCATGATATTTTGAGGTGAGAAGTACTAGTATAAATCCAGAGTACAAAGGAATCCAAAGGCTTGAGAGCAGAAGTTCTGATGTCAGAGGGCAGGCAAAGATGGATAGCCCAACTCAAGAGAAAGAGAAAACGAGCCCTTCCTTCACCTTTTTGTTCTATTCTGGTCTTCAGTGGATTCGATGATGCCCCCAACCTTCACTTTGGTAGAGATGGATCTTTTTACTCAGTGTACTGATTTAAATGCCAATCTCTGCCACAGACCTACCCAGAAATAATGTTTTACTAGCTATTTGGTCATCTCTTAGCCCAATCAACTGACACAGAAAAGTAACTGCCATAATCATCCAAATGCAAAACTATGTAAGAATAGGTATAAGAGGGGCGCCTGGGTGGCACAGTCAGTTAAGCAACTGCCTTCAGCTCAGGTCATGATCCCAGGGTCCTGGGATCAAGCCCCACATCGTGCTCTCCCCTCAATGGCAAGTCCGCTTCCCCCCCTCCAGAGCTCTGTGATCTCTTTTACTTTCATGCTCTCTCAAATAAATAAAATATTTAAAAAAAAAGAATAGGTATAAGAAATGTAACTAGAGTACATTTTTGTAAGCCAGAGGAGAATAGAGTGTTACAAAAGCTTATGGAAGCAATTTTAATACCTTGGATTTCAGAAAAGACCAATTGGATGAAGACTGAAGATATCAACCATAATCATTCTGTGTGTGTGTGTGTGTGAGAGGGCCCTGTTTTTATGCAGAAGGACAGTGAGTAGCAGTGTCACATTAAGCACAGGGAGATTTGTTTTAAGTGGACATAAGTAAGCTGTTTGATATTCCTCCCAACCTTAAATGTTTTGACTTTTTGCAAGCATATACTTGGAAAGGCCTTGAGGTAGGAGGCAGATGTGAGAGTCAATATCAACAAGGAGATAAGTGTGGTGCATCACAGGATAGAACCATCCATGGGAAAAAGAGGGAAGATTGATCACAACTCTATTAATACAGATTTAACCTTTTATAAATGTTACTAGTTCTTACCTGCACAATGTAAAATGAATTCCACACAAATCTTTAAATATTTTGAGATTCCTTTACTATATTGGTTATTTATAAAATAAGAACTCTAAAGGACTAAGACTTTCACACATGTAAGTTGAAGTATAAACCATTATACTTAACAAATTTTGTGCATGAATAAATCCTCATTTGAATATCTTTGGTTGGGGTGTTCAGAATACATAACTCAGAGAATATGACATGATTTCCAAGTTTCAGTTTGT
>NW_023219887.1:0-666 GCF_002007445.2 Ailuropoda melanoleuca | reverse complement strand
CCCTCTCTCGCTGGCTGTCTCTATCTCTGTCGAATAAATAAATAAAATCTTTAAAAAAAAAAAAGAATAAGAAATTAAAAAAAAAAAAGAAGAAGAAGCCTGTGCCTCAGACCACACTCATTATGAATAACTAATAAGCCTCCTTCACAGAAAGATTGAGCTCCTTAATTGTGTTGCCTGTTGCTGGGGCCTGGGGATTGTAGCTGTTTAAGAACTCTTCCTCTGTTGGTTATAGTCCTGTGGGATCCAGGGCATAAGCCCCACCAGCTACCAGAGCCAGGCAATGTAGAGGTGTTCCCTGGTAGCAGTCAGAAAAATCAGAGTATAAGACTGGGGTCTGAGATCCTTTCCTGGTGACATCAATTATTACAGTCCCATGTGACTACTGTAGATTCAGGTAAATGGAAACATTTGTGCAATGATCCTGCGGTAGAAGGGGAAATTCTAGGAAATAAAATACTCCTATATCGGAGTGTGGGAAATAGATGATAGTATAGTCAGTGGTAAACATGGGAATTAAGTAAAAAATCAAATGAGGAGGAATCTTTCTGTATGAAAAGATTGAGATTATCTTCACTCTGAAAGCTTTTGATAGAAAATTAATTTAATCAGACCTATATTTAAGAAGATTGTTCTAGTAATTATTGGAAAATTAAATGGAGGTTG
>NW_023219886.1:0-666 GCF_002007445.2 Ailuropoda melanoleuca | reverse complement strand
GGGACTGATGTTTAGCTAGAATACATCGTTATGGCTGTCCTTGCATTTGAAATATTAAAATATATCCACATCATTTGGCAAATAGTCCATGAGCTCAATTGCCACTCTTCCATCTGTACTGGCCAGTGGCCATTTTTGCCCCTCCCTCAAAATCTCCAGACCTCTCTGTAGTCCAGTGCCGGAAAGGCTAGAGCACCTTGCTCCAGAGCTATGGGCTGACATTGCTTCGAGTGGACAGTATTCAAACCACTCTAACTGTAAAATATTTCAACCCTCACTGCCACTGATTCCTCAGTGAAATCAGAAGAATGAAATCCTTTAAGTACCTGTGAATACATCATCAATGCAAATTATCATTAGATAAACTTTTTAAGCTCTCTCTAGCTCACTTTTAACAAGAAGCAGCTGCCACTTCATCATCTGAATGATTCATTTCCCTTTGCCATGCTTTGCTATGTTTTTAAAAATAACTGAATTCTTTTGTGACTCAGTAGCATCTTCTACATTGCAACTTCAAATAGCTGTTTTCATTTAAACCTGCTGTCTTCCCTGCTGCCTTGATGACACCTCCTCCCTCTGCCATTCTTAGGTATAGAATATCAGGAACTAACTTTGACCCCGATTCACTCTTTTTTTTTCTTTCCCTTCCCTTCCCTCCCCTCCCCT
>NW_023219885.1:0-666 GCF_002007445.2 Ailuropoda melanoleuca | reverse complement strand
ATTGGGGTCCAGGCAGAACTGGGGTGAGGGTCGCCCTCCAAAGCAGCTTCGCTTGGCCTAAAGCCTCACAAAGTCTCCCTGGATTTCTGTCCCTTTCTGTCCAGGATTTCTTGACCAGAATCTTACCAGGTGTCTCATGGAAAAAAAAAAAAAAAGCATTCTGTCCGTTCCTGGCCTTCTGCTGACCAAACTGCTCCAAACCGGACCACATGAGAGGCCAGATGGGAAACAGTGCATTTCATCCACTCCAACCTCGTCCTCAGAACACCCTCTCCCCCCCTGCTTTGAAAAGAAAAGCTGCCATGCAAATCAACGTTTATGAACCAGACCCAGGGTGGGGGCACAGGGGGAGGGGGGGTGGAGAGAATTGGGGAGGAACAGGAGTAGACTCTGTTCCGCATGTAAAACACCTAGCCCCGAGCCAGGTCCACAGCGAGTGTCCAATAAATGATAGCTATTATCATCATTATTATTATTATGAACCACGAAGCTATCACCAGTAGTCGGTCTGCTGGCAGGGGGAGGCAGTGCGGGCTGGGCTGCTCCCTGCTCCAGATCACTAACCCAGGCTAAGTGGTGGTAATTACGACTTTAAGGAATACTAGTAACCGTGCCAAGTTCCAGAACAGCTACAGCAATGAGTCAAGAGGCCTCTGGCTCAGCTCC
>NW_023219884.1:0-666 GCF_002007445.2 Ailuropoda melanoleuca | reverse complement strand
CTATCCAGCTCAACTCAGGGGACCGGCTGAAAAAGGGGTCCCCTACTCCTCCGCCATCTTAACCTCCTCTTGGCTATTTTAAGTAATGTTGCAGTGAACACATAAGGCACAGATACCTCTTTGAGATAGTGATTTCATTTCCTTTGTATATCTTACCTAGAAGTGGGATTACTGGATCATTTGGTAGTTCTATTTTTAATTCTTTTTCTTTCTTTCCAAATTTTTATTTAAATTCTAGTTAACATGCAGTGTAATATTGGTTTCAGGAGCAGAATTTAGTGATTCATCATTTACATACAACACCCATAACAAGTGCTCATCATAACAGGTGCCCTCCTTAATACCCATCACCCATTTAGCCCATTTCCCACCCACCTCCCTCCATCAACCCTCAGTTTGTTCTTTATCGTTAAGAGTCTCTTATGGTTTGCCTCCCCCTTTCCCTCTCTTTCTTTTTTTTTTCTCCCGTCCCACACATTCATCTGTTTTGTTTCCTAAATTTTACATATGAGTGAAATCATATGGTATTTGTCTTTCTCTGGCTTATTTCACTTAGCATTCTACTCTCTAGTTCCAGCCACATTGCTGTAAGTGGCAAGATTTCATTCTTTTTGATGGCTGAATAATATTCCATTATATATATATATATATATATATATATATATA
>NW_023219883.1:0-666 GCF_002007445.2 Ailuropoda melanoleuca | reverse complement strand
CTCTTTTCTTAGTGGAAATACCTAAGCATCTCATGGATCAGGTGCGAATCATCCAGGAAAAAGATGGAGAGGCCACATGGGCGCTTCTGCCAAATGAGATGCCTTCTTCACTGTATATCTTCTCTTTGTTCTTTACTAAATTTGTCTTTTATTGGTAGCAAATGGAGGGTGATTTCGCTTAATATGGATTCTGTAATAGCTCATAACAGCTTAGGCAGGCTGCAGAGTTATGTAGATCCTCTCCTGAAAAGGGAGATACTCCTGGAGAAACCCAGCATTTGAGGATTAACTCTTGAGCAGCCCATTGCATTTGCTTTCTCCTCTGCTTGCACATCGCATATGGTTGTCCCCGAGGTGGCCTTAAGCAAATGGGACAATTGTTGAGAAGGAACTGAAATGCAGTCAGTATTTGGGAGAGCCTGGGAGTTCTATCCTGCCTGCAGACATCTCTTATTATCCCACTCTTTGAGCTTGACCATTCTGGGGTGTACTCTGTTCTCTCTGCTCGGTCCCCTGCTGGTACTGGGTCTGCTTATGGTTAACTCCAGTAACTGTGGTCTGATCAGTACTGATAAGAAGAACATTTTACTTCATCAGAGTTCAGATAAGTAATAGGTGTAGGAAATGTATCTTGTACGTGGTTCTATTTGGTAAAATTGCACTTAA
>NW_023219882.1:0-666 GCF_002007445.2 Ailuropoda melanoleuca | reverse complement strand
TTTTTTTTTTTTTTTTAAGAGTTTATTTATTTATTTGAAAGAGAGAGAGCGCAAGTGAGAGAGAGCACTAGCAGGCGGGGCAGGGCGGAGCAGAGGGAGAGGGAGAAGCAGATTTCCCACTGAGCCAGGAGTCCAATGCCGGGCTGGATTCCAGGACCCTGAGATCATGACTTGAGCCGAAGGCAGATGCTTAACTGACTGAGCCACCCGGGCACCCTGGCCTGAGAAGCTTTTCATAGATCCTCTCAACCCTGGAGCACTGAACATCCAGAATGATTCTCCCACTTCACTCACAAAGAGGGGGGTGCCTCAGCAGACAGGTGTATGATAGATATGGCTGAAGACAAGCAACAGTGGGAGAAAGTCTGGGTGGGTTGAAGGTGACGGCCGATAACTGGTTTGAAAGCCCGTGGCTGCCTACAAATGTGCTTTTCATTTTTCTATGTGAAATGGCAGCATTGACCATAACCCATGTATTCTAACCAAGACATCCAGCCTGGAAGGGTGCCAGGCAGTTTTGTGAGCATCAAAGTGGATGTCAATGGTTTCTACATGTCTCCCCCACCCTTACCATGTTGCTATACTGGTTGGAACCCCTTGCCCATAGAAGAAGGTCCAGATATTTGAGTACTGCTAGAAAACCCTGCAAAAGCTGACTCTTCTTTA
>NW_023219881.1:14097-16300 GCF_002007445.2 Ailuropoda melanoleuca | reverse complement strand
TGAGGACTTTTCAGGAACTTTGTACCACTGACATATCTGCATCCAAAGAGGTGAGAAGAGTGAGTATGTATCAGTCATGTTGAGTCAGACACAACATCCAGGGCTGTTGACTGAATGTGGCTCAAAGAGCTGTTATAAAGACAGTTCCTTGGCATTCTGAAGGGGAGACACTTCATCTGCAGCTCTGTGTGTGTGTGTGTGTGTGTGTGTGTGTGTGTGTGTGTGTGTGTGCATTCATTTGACAGAAAGGAATCCTAGCTCAAAGAACACTGCCAGTAAAGATACAGTAAGGATGGCACTTTTCCTATCTGATATACACTTGACATCTGAAAGAATATTTTGTTCCTATACATATAAATATTCATGCCAATGGGCAAATATAACTTCAAAATAATTGTTACTGATGAAATCTGTCCCAGAAAACAGTGAATGAAAGCCATCTGTAACGTTTTACAGCCAGAGTTTGGAAGTCAATTATAAGTCAACAATCATAGTAAAACATTGCTTTTATTCTGGTGTTTGAGATATGAATAAGATAATTTATAAATTCTTTGTATTCCTTTTCATAACTAGCTCCAAAGTGGTTGAGGTGAGTGGAAGGTGTGGTTCCTCAATCCCAGAGGCCAGGACTAAAGAGGTGATCCGGATTTTGCTGCTGAATTAAAAATACTACTCAGAATTTCTGTGATCTTTCCAAATGCACCATGTGATCTTTCCTGAAGGAACATAATCCAAGCTAAATCCAGGGAAAGGATGAGCAATGTCACAGAATTCATTCTGCTGGGCCTGACCCAGAACCCACAACTGCAGAAATTCTTATCTGCTGTGTTTCTAATCACTTACTTGATCACACTGGCAGGTAACCTGCTCATCTCAGTCACCATCTTCATCAGCCCAGCTCTGGGCTCTCCCATGTTCTTTTTTCTGTCCTACTTGTCCATTTTAGATGCTTTCTACTCTTCTTCCATTGTACCCAAAATGATCTTTGACTTGATCTCTGACAAGAACACCATATCCTTCAATGGCTGCATGACTCAGCTCTTTGCTGAACATTTCTTTGGTGGAGTTGAGATCGTCCTATTAGTTGTCATGGCCTATGACCGCTATGTAGCCATCTGTAAGCCCTTGCACTACATGACTATCATGAGCCCACCTGTCTGTACTTTCTTGCTGGGAATGGCTGGGATTTTAGGCTTTCTTCATGGAGGGATCCAGGTTTTGTTCACGGTCCAGTTGCCATTCTGTGGCCCCAATGTCATTGACCATTTTATATGTGATTTAATACCTCTCCTGGAACTAGCCTGTACAGACACTCACACCTTGGGGCCCCTGATTGCTGCCAACAGTGGGTCAATATGTTTCCTCATTTTTTCTATGCTAGTTGCTTCTTACATTGTCATCCTATACTCTCTGAGGACCCATAGCTCTGAAGGGCGTCACAAAGCCCTGTCTACCTGTGCTTCTCATGTCACTGTTGTCATTTTATTCTTTGTACCTTGTTCATTCCTGTACCTGAGACCCATAACCTCCTTCCCTGCTGACAAAGCTGTGACTGTGTTTTATACCATAGTAACTCCCATGTTGAATCCTTTAATCTACACTCTCAGAAATGCAGAAGCAAAAAATGTCATGAAGAAACTCTGGGGGCAAGTAATGAAAACTGGTGATAAATGAATCTTGGGATTAGAGTATTTACATAAAAATATCTAGTGATAATTTAGAGAGATTTATTCCCCTTCTTAGTTGATTAAACTAGGGATAGTCAATTATCCTGTCTGGATCAGTTTTCTTCAGGACCACATATATTGTGGGTACCCCTTAAGGTACAGTAGGCATGGTGCCTAGAGCCCAGAATAATTTTAGGAGCTCCTGAAATGGATTAATATTTTTAAAATAAGAAGAAAAAGAGAACATAATCCAAATCCAACTTGGACTACAATCATCATTATAACAATTCATTCACAAAATATAATCATCGATATATTTTATGGACAAGGACTCATGAAGACAAAGGAGCAACAGGCCACAAAAGTCATGATGTTGCCCTGATTCTGTGTATGAAATAGTTCTGCATCAATATTTTCAACACTCTTTATAACCAGTGCTACAGCTAGAATGTAGTTTTAATTTAAAAGAGAAGGGGTGTCTGGGTGGCTCAGTTGATTAAGTGTCTGACTTAGGCTCAGGTTATGATCTCAGGGTC
>NW_023219881.1:0-8578 GCF_002007445.2 Ailuropoda melanoleuca | reverse complement strand
TATAATAAAAATATCTAGTGATAATATAAAGAGATTTATTCCCCTTCTGAATTCATTAAACTTGGTACAGTCAATTATCCTGGCTGGATCAGTTTGCTTCAGGACCACATATATTGTGGGCAGGGTCAATGTACCCCTAAAGGTACAGTAGGCATGGTGCCTAGAGCCCAGAATAATTTTAGGAGCCCCTGAAATGGATTAATATTTTTAAAATAAGAAGAAAATATGAATATAAGCCATATCCAACTCACACTAGTCATCGTTATAACAATTCATTCATAAAATATAATCATTATTATGTTTTATGGAGAAGGACTCCTGAAGACAAAGGAGCAAGAGGCCACAAATGTCATGGGCAACATGCCCTGATTGTGTGTATGAAACAGCAGCAATATGTTCAACACTCTTCATACCCAGTACTATAGCTAGAATGTAGTTTTAATTTAAAAGAGAAGGGGCGCCTGGGTGGCTCAGTTGGTTAAGTGTCTGACTTAGGCTCAGGTTATGATCTCAGGGTCCTGGGATCTATCTCCCATGTCAGGCTCCCCAGTCAGCAAGGAGTCTGTTTCTCCCTCTGCTCCTCCTCCTGCTGGTGTTCTCTCTCTCTCTCTCTCTCATATAAATAAGTAAAAATCTTATTTAAAAGGCAAAAGAGGAAAAGTAACGATACGTGCAAAAAAGTATAGAACACCAGAGAGTCCTCAGAAAATACTTTCTTCCAAATATATTTTTTCTTATCTTCCTAAATTTGAGAGGTTAATAGATGATCCTGCACCACAGAAATAAAAATCTCTTTACTTGTCACATTCCCAAGTCGAGAACATTTCAACACAAAGGTAGTTTATAAATTACATCACCACCATCCCTGTAGTATAAAGTGGTCTACAGAAAGAATTAGAGGCAGAATTGGCTGATGCAAAAGAAATATAAGTGATCAAGTCTATAGAGTTAAGGCAGAAAATCTTTGTATGTTAAAGTTGTGTTTTAGACATGGACAGAGGAAAAGTCTGAACAGCTGGGGCAGGAAATTACTAATGATGTAAGAACAAGTCTGTGTCACAAAACTGAACAACAATGACCACGGATCTGGATTACAGAAAAGAATTCATAACATGAACATAATGAAATTCTAGGAGAGATTCAGAAATAGTCAGATGCTTTGAAGTCAGAGATTAGGAGCTCTGGATCACATAGGCTTGATTTCTCATCTTGTTCCTGCATTGATTAGCTTTGTCAATGTAAGCATTTTGCATCATCTCTCCACTGATTCTTTTAATCTGTAAAATTGAAATGGCATTATATACAATCTTAAGTTGTAAGAATTAAATGATTTAGACTGAAAAAATGAATCAGCTAAAAATTAGTGAAATTGCTCACACATCGTTACAACATTCAGTGATGTCACCAGGACAGAAAGTTTGCATGGACAACAGGAGCCCAAGAACACCACTACTAACCATCATTCACTAAACACGAGCACAGGAAGAACAAACATCTGTGCCAGCCTCACTTCACTTCAAAATAAGTCATAACAAAAAGTTATCTATGTAAAAGTAGGGACAGCATAGAGGTGAGTTACTTCTCAGCAATGAAACTAATGGGACCTGTGAGCAGATCTCTGGAAATTAAAAGCTAACCCACCACCAACTCCCCAGTCTGGGATACAAATGCCCTTAAACATCTCTGCAGTAACAAATGGGAGACCTGGTTGGAGCAACTCTGAGGTGTCTGAGCAAAACTAATTTCAAAGCTCGCACTAATGATGGATCCCCTTCTGGTGCTCTCAAAGGAGGAGAAGGGAGAGCCCACGGCCAGAGAGCAACAGACCAATCTCTCTACAGAGCTTGGGATTCCTGAGGAAGTGCTCAGAAACTTGTCTTCAGAAGGTGATTTCACAAGCAGGCATTCGAATATCCTGTGATGCTGACATTTCTCATGCTCTCAGGACTTTATAGTAGGATAGGTCACACACTCTACGAAGACCTTATAAAATAAATACTTTGCCAAAACAAACAAGCCAACAGACTCTTACGTAAGAGAACAAACTTGTGGTTGGTAGAGGTGGTTGTGTGGGGAAAGGTGAAAAAGTTAAATGGGATTGAAAGGTTCAAACTTCATTAAGAAATAAATAAGTCAAGGGGATGAAAAGTACAGCATAAGGAATAGAATCAATAATGCTGTAATACTGTTGTATGGTGACAGATGGCTGACTACACTTATCTTGGTGAGCAGTGAATAATATATAGAACTGTCGTATCACTATGTTGTACAGCTGAAACTGATGTAATATTGTATGTCATGTACACATCAATAATAAATTCTAAAAACAGATGTTTTGCCATAATTTCCTGAGTGACCATCTTCTCAATATATGCAAGCAACAGTATATCTAAGATATCAAGCTTATCTTTTAAAGATCTAGCTGTAGTTCCCAAGAAAGATGGGGTGAAATAGGATAACGTAAAAATAAGGATGACAATGTCCATGATGCTGATGTTGACAGTCAATATTTGTTGAGCAATTTCTGTGAACAATGTCTTGGCCTACCCACTCAGTTATATGCTTTGGAGGCAGTAATTTTGGTCTTTATTTCTTTCATTAATTTAAGTCTTAAACAGTGGAACATACCTCTGTTTAAAATGTCCTTTACATACCACCACAGGAGAAAGGTCAGAAATACTGCACCATTAAAGCAAACCCATGTTGGCCTCCCTCAAGACACTCTGGGTTTTATTTCTGCTTGCCTTATACAAATTCTTTCCACTTCCACATTTGGTATATCCAAAGGAACAAATCAAGCTCTGCCAGCTCTGAAACTCAGCAAGAATCTACCTCCCATCATATCAGTCAGATTACCAACTTATCAACCATTTGTGGCCACACAGTATATCTATAATTCACATTTTATTTCCTATATGATTGAACTGTAGTGTTTCTCCGGCCATATGAAAATGACCACATGGTAAATATGGCCACAAAAACCCAAGCCAAACTGTATCTGTAGTCATCTAGCCATAACTGGAGACATCAGTGTGTAATATCACTTCTTTCCTACAAATTTCCACTTGGTAGTGTTTAGGTAGAGCCTGAAAATCAGCAGGAGGCCAAGTCCCCTTACTATGGAGAAAACAAGTCCACAGGATTTTTCTAGACTTAGACTTTCATCAGTGACATATGAGGGAGGTGGTAAGAGTACTGTCTCTTGTTCCAAGGTGGTCTCTTGAAAATAGCATGATTTCCTTCTGCTCTGGAAACATGATCCACTCTAAGTACTTCTACCTCTTTCTATTTATTACTACTTTTATCCCACAATCTCTCCCTATCATCAGATTTTCCAGCTCAACCATGCTATTTTTCCCCAGGGCTGACTATAACAGCAGCTGTATTAACACGTCTTTGGGCACACACCCAGGCAGATATCCTAAACTCTGATAGGAAAAGAATCAAAGGAGTGACCTCGCCACTTGGTAACTGGGCTGCATTTGTAGTTCCCCCTAATACATGAGAGGAAGTTATGATTCACCCTAAAGTAACTTAGGAATATATATCTTAAAATTTAATTACAAAGATATTGTGTCTTGGGCATCTATATCAGTTTCCCTCAGTACACATAACTTTAAACACATAATGATGCTCATTGGGTCAGGCAACACAAAAGAAAAATGTTGTGAAATGGTGAAGATAAGAAAATGTGGAATGCCATCATTATTGATCTCCTTTTGCTACTAACCCTAAAAATACTTCTAGTTGAGACATCAACTATAAAGGTTTCTCAAGTTTGCATATTTGAAAGGACTCACAAGAACCCACAAAGCATAGCCAGAGAAAGCATTATTTAAAGACCAACAATACTGAGAAACAAGAAACAAAGTACAGGCAAGACTGTAGGTCCAAGAGGTGTCCAAATAACCTCCCAAGAGTCCTTGTTCACACAGACAATCAAGCTTCATCTGAAGCTGAACCAGGACCAGCATGACATAAGTCTTGGCTTCAGGAGAGCTCAAGAGAGAAGTTTGCAATGAGGTGATTATGTCCCTCCGGTTAAGCCAACTATGAAAATAAATGCCATCGGTAAAAAAAAATATATATATATATTCTTGGGTATTTGGGGACGTTGAAAAACACACTAAACCCCTGCAGTCTTATCCCACTCAAGAGTGAAAGCCAGGCATTACCACAGATAAGAACAGACTTTCCTGTTGCATAGAATATCTCTTTCATACACAGTTCAAACTGTGACTCTTGGTGAAGACTAAATCTCCAATATATTTTGTACCACTTATAGAACAGGAAAAAGTAGACAACTTCCAGAATGCTAATAAATTGTATAAAAAAATAAGAAAAGGGCATTTTCTTAAAGAAGCATTTTAGTTAACCAAATATTCCATCATAAACTTGTTAAAAAAGCATGCAAAAGTTAGAGAACTATTTTGTCTCCTCCCACTACTGAAATTCAAGTTTTATGAAAAGTATCAATATGTTGACTTAAGGTAACAATTATTAATTGTTAATTCATTTTAGTTCCTCCTCTACCAATCAGATTTCATTGGATGAACATCATGGGAGATGCTAATTCAACTTCCTAATACATGTGATCATCAATATCAGTATTATAGATTTTGTTGAAATCAAATTAATCCTACCAGTTACACCAGTATTAAACCAAATAACAGTTGCATTATTACTGAGTGACTGGCTCCCTTTCTAGCGGCAATTCCTTCTTCCTATTGAATTAATTTTTATTCAGACCCTTCATTTGATATAACCCTGGGTTTCCCTCATCTTCCAGTCATCCAAGACCACTGAGGCAGATTGCATTGACAGTCCATTGACTACAAGCCTCAGAAAAGCCATACTATATCACTACAGTTACCGTCCAGTTCTGGTATCACAAGTAACACCACTCTTAACAACAACATGGAGTGCATTTATATTTTCTCTTTATTTAATCAGCCTCTATGCAGCTACTTTCCATACAGACTGATGGCTCTTCACACTGGAGCCACCATCTATACACCAAACTGCTTGTTAGACATGCTCCAAAAACTGATCAGAGGGAAGGACCCATTCAGCTGTGAGGGTAGGTAACCCCTCAGGAGGATCTAATGCGGGGCTCAAAGGCAAGGCAGCCACTCTGTGTGTATTGGGTTCTTTCATTCTTTAAATATTCCTTAAAAATAATCTTCTTTTGTAATCTGACCATACTTGGTTCCTTCTAAGTGTATCCCATCATCAATTATATTTGGGCTCATTTACTTGTATTTTTGAAATTTAAAAACCTTTTGAATGTATTTATCAAATATAGTATTTTTCTATTGACTGATACACGGATTTCTGCATCAACCCTTTTTCTGAACATAAATGGTGGTTACACGAATGTCTTCAATACTTCATTTATTTTCTCTTCATCTATGTTCTTTCTTAATATTATAACAATCAAATATTTCAAGGAAAAGAATAATGATCTGTGGGTTTTCTCATCTTTATCAAGAATTTGGAGTATGAAGAAAGCTATGTTTTACCTTTGGGATAAAACTTTGCTCTACGGAATAATTCAATTTCCCTACACTATTTGACATATTACCTATTTTTATATGGGAGAAAGTTTAGACACAGGAAGACTAAGGTCTGTACACATCCTTCCATGGCTGCTAAGCAGTGAGAACACAGTGAAGAAAAAGTCTATCTGACTGTAAAGAACACACTCTGTCCAACAAATTAGGATGTTTTTGTTTCCTCACCTTTAAATAACGTGCTTTCTAAATACATCCGGAGAGTCTCTCCTAGTCTTCCTTAATCTGACTTTTTATATGCAAAATACCCCTCTAAAATACACATAACAAAATTGTCCAAACAGTGAATTCTAAAGTTTCAAGTAAATCTGCAGGATTTTGCAACAAGCTGTTTCCTGTTCTTTAGGATATTCTTCCTTTTTCTTCTTTGATGCTCTTAGACAATTCTGTTTAAATGTATTGTAAGCTCACAAATCCAAATGCTGGTATATCTTAATGGAACCTCAAACATTCACAATTGCAGTGTCTTCTGAAATATGACTACATCATTCTTAATTTCAAATTGAATTCACCTGATGTTTTAGAGTCACCCAGAAACAAGCTACAAATACCGAGAATAACAACTGCAGCTTAGTCTTAGCAGCACAGGTGACTAGAGAAGAGACATAGGGCAATAGCTTCTCATGAATTCAAGCCTTTGCTCCTCCTCTGATCCTCATCTCATTCTGGGTTTCCTAGGGTAGAAAATACTATGGCAATTGTTCAGAGAGTATCCACCCATGTGCAATTACAAAAAGAACCTACATTCGTAACTGTATTTGTGTATATGCATGAGTGTATGTATGAATGTGTGTGTCATGTGTCTGTGGGTCTGTGTCTCTCAGAGGGAAAAAAGACTATCTGTTCATTATGTAACAAGAAATTAGTCCCAACGTGAAGTCTGAGCTCATCTACTTGGGGTTTCCATCAGTCTCACAGAAAACAATCCTGACAGAGATGATTTGCTTCATCAAAATTTATCTGCCACAATTGCAATCCCTGTGCTATTCACAGACAAGTCAGTTATCCAGATATGGAAGTGGATTCACAGAACAAATGAACAACGTGACCGAATTCATCCTGCTTGGCCTGACACAGAACCCAGATGTGCAGAAACTCTTGTTTGCTGTGTTTGTAGTCATCTACTTTCTCACTGTGGCAGGCAACCTTCTCATTGTCGTGACAATCACCACCAGCAGAGCCCTGGCCTCCCCCATGTATTTCTTTCTGTCCTTCTTGTCCTTCATAGGCAGCTGCTGCTCTTCCACCATGGCTCCCAAAATGCTGTTTGACTTACTCGCTGAAAAGAAAACTATCTCCTTCAGTGGGTGCATGACTCAGCTCTTTGCAGAGCATTTCTTTGGAGGAGTTCAGATCATCCTGCTCACAGTGATGGCTTATGACCGCTACCTGGCCATCTGCAAGCCCCTACACTACAGGCTTACAATGAACAGGCAAATGTGTGGCCACCTGATGGCCATGGCCTGGGCTGAGGGATTTCTTCATGCTCTGATTCAAATCCTTTTTACACTCTGCTCGCCCTTCTGTGGCCCCAATGTCATTGACCACCTGTGCCCTTTTCCCTCTGCTAAAACTCTCTTGAACTGACACTCACATCTTTAGACTTTTTGCTGTCGCAAATAGTGGGCTGATGTGTCTGCTCATTTTTTCTATTCTCATCACCTCCTATGTCCTCATCCTTGACTCCCTAAGAACTCAAAGTACTGAAGGATAGTGTAAGGCTCTGTCCACCTGTGCCTCCCATGTTACTGTAGTTGTCCTATTGTTTGTATCTTGTATGTTCATGTACCTTCGATCCATGGTCACCTTCCCCATTAGACAAAGCAGTGGCTGTGTTTTATACTATGATAACACCCATGTTAAACCCTTTAATCTACACCCTCAGAACCGCAGAGATGAAAAATGTCATTAGGAAGTTCTGAAGCCACAGAGTAATCTTGGGTATAATTCATGTGACCGGAAAAGAAAAAATAAATTAACTTTATTCATCTTTTAAGAACAAGTGGGACTAATAGAAAGGATGATGGTCTTGAAGTCCAAATATGAGAGTTTAAGTGTATTATGCTCCCTGTGCTTTCTGTAATCTTTAATTGTTCCCCTTTCATAGCAATATTTGATTAAGTGATGATGATGTTCTCTTTCAATAAGAACCCTCTCCACATTTTCAAGTTAAGGATCAAAAAGACATTGTTAAACAGCACGTATAGAAAATCTCTGAGTTTGGGGGAGGAGGTTAAGATGGCGGAGGAGTAGGGGACCCCTTTTTCAGCCGGTCCCCTGAGTTGAGCTGGATAGGTACCAGACCAGCAGAAACATCCACGGAATCAGCCTGAGACGCAGGAAGATACATCTGGATCTCTACAAATGAACATCTCCAGCGCTGAGTATCGAGGTACGAAGCGGGGAGCCGTGAAACCGCACACANGCGCACAGATATCGGAAGCTAAACAGAAGGGGGAGGGAGCCGCCGTGTCAGGGCGCCGGGAAGCGGTAGCCACCTACACTGGGGAGCAGACAGACCGCGGACCCGCACGCTTGAGACAGCAGACTGAGAAGGGAGCTCCGGGAGCGCACGGGGCAGCTGGCAGTTGGCGGGCCACCTGCACGGGGGAGCAGGCGGACTCGCGGACTGCAACTGCGAGACAGCAGACTTAGAGCGCGAGCTCCAGGAGCTCGCGCGCAGGGTGGCTGGCAGGCCACCTGCACCGGGGAGCGGGCGGACCGCGGACCCGCACTCTGGAAACAGCAGACTGAGTCCGTGAGCCGGGAGCGTGCGCCACCAAGCATCTCACGGAGCTNACCGCGGACCCGCACTCTGGAAACAGCAGACTGAGTCCGTGAGCCGGGAGCGTGCGCCACCAAGCATCTCACGGAGCTCTGGAGCTCCGGTGTGCTCATTGGATGGAGGCTGAGACCGGGAGCTCCGGGAGCGTGCGCGGGGCGGCTGGCGGCTGGCGGCTGGAGGACCACCTGCACGGGGGAGCAGGCGGACTCGCGGTCAGCAC
>NW_023219880.1:0-666 GCF_002007445.2 Ailuropoda melanoleuca | reverse complement strand
TATTTCCCAGTTACCACCTCTTCACCGTCAGACTCCTTGAGTTAGTCTCCACTTTCTCACATCCCATTCATTATCTCTGCCCACTGCAATCTCATCTTTGTCCTCATTGCTTCACTGAAATTACTCTTACCGAAGTCTCAATTATCTCTCAGCCTATATATCCAGTGGCTACTATTAATATTTTAACACACTGATCTACAGCAATGGACAGTCCATGCTTCTTGAGAGCTCTCTTCCCTGGGCTTTTATGATATTCCAGTCTTCTAATTTCCCTTCAGTCTTTTAAATTCTTCACTCTCTTTTGTCAGTGTTGTATATTTAGATGTTAGCATTCCTTGGGTTATTTTCTTCAGACCTTTTCTTGATCTGCATGCTGTCTTGCAGTAGTCAGTGTCTTATTCTAGTCAGCCTGCTATAACAGAATACCATAGACTAGGTAGCTTATAATAAATAGAAATAAATTTCTCACAGTTCCAGAGGCTAGGAAGTTCAAGATTAAGCCTTAGGCAGGTATGGTGTCTGGTTAAGAACTACTCTCTGATTCAAAAGTCCCATCTTTTCACTGTGTCCTCACATGGGGGAATGAGCAGTGGATCTCTCCTGGGTCTATTTTATAAGGGTACAAATCTCATTCGTGAGGGCTCCACCCTCATTATGTAATCACCT
>NW_023219879.1:0-666 GCF_002007445.2 Ailuropoda melanoleuca | reverse complement strand
GTGGACTCTCACCAATGCAGAATAAGGAACTAGACATTCTAGCTGATAAGAGAAAGAGCCAGCTGATTAGAGAAAGAGCCAGGATTGGAATTCAGCTTCTCTGGTTGGCAGAGTGCTTCCTTCCCCTGCAAGGCGCTAGGGGATGGCACCATGCCCTACCACTGGGGAGAAAAGTGGTTGGTAGTGGCTAATATTTATGACACGTGTAGTATTTATGTTGTTAGGATGGTGTTCAAGGCTTGATATCCATTTTCTCACTGAACAGCGGCTACCCTTTGGGGCACTACCATTATCTCCATTTTGCAGAGGAGTTACCGAAAGCTCAGAGAGGTAAAGCAACATGTTCGAGGGCTCTCAGTAAGCAGTGGAAATGTAGCAGAAAACCAGATCTTTTGGACAGAGGAGCCAGTGGTCTCAACCCCTGTGCTGCACTCTTGTTAGAACATATTGATCTCCCGGATGAACTGACAGGCACATCCTCATGATGCATTTCCAGTTGACTCACTGACAAGCAAAAATATTAATATTCTCTGAAAACCTTCTAGAGCCCTCTTAACATTCCTTGTATCCTGCCCCTCCCTCCCTAGTCCTTGGGATGTGGACATGAGGCCAGTGCATTGATGTAAATGGCAGCCACATGATGACATGCATTATTGGATATTTTCC
>NW_023219878.1:0-666 GCF_002007445.2 Ailuropoda melanoleuca | reverse complement strand
GGGGGGCCCGGGTAATTTCCCCTTTTGTGGTTTTGCCCCTGCGGCCACAGAGCACACGCCTCCCGTGGCTGCGAAGCCACAGAAGTCCCTGCAAGCCCCACCCCAAGCTGGGAGTTCAGTTCTCCTTGCGCCTCCAGCACAGTCGGGGTGGGGGCCCTCCTGCTCGCCCTGCACTGCTCTCTGCTGCTCCTGGTGTCACAGTGGGCCCTGGCCCTGCCCCCAAGGCCCCATGTGTGATGACAACCCAGGGAAAGCAGTGGAAGGGGACGGAGGGAGACGGGGAATCCACTCAGAGAAGAGCCCACAGTCCTCAGGCCAGCCCCTTTCTGGAGTTTTAGTGCAACCCCCTCTGTGAGCAGCTGCCCCTGCCCTGAGCCCGAATCGTGGGGAACCACGTGTCCCTGCTTCGCCGGCCCCAGGCTCGGACCCAGGCTCGGGGCTTCATGGCCACATCTACTCGTTCCCAGTTAAAGGCCAAGGAGCTGGGTGTTTGGCAAATTCTCCTTGTCCTTGTTGGGCCACTGGCACCTCCAGTTCGGCTTGAACATCCCGGGCTTGCCTGTGGGCCGTGAGCTCTGGATCCGAGGACTCCCAACGCCTCACCCCTTCCTGTCTCTCCCTCCCATTCCATTAAACATGCAGACCTTCTGGGTTTAGCGCAGGCCT
>NW_023219877.1:0-666 GCF_002007445.2 Ailuropoda melanoleuca | reverse complement strand
GAACTACTTTTAGAGAAGCATGAACTTATTGGCAGTTAAATAACTTTTACCTAATAAAAATGTAATGACTTAAATGGCAGCATATTTTTCTCAAGCACAAAGAGAGTTTCCCCTCAATGCCCTGGCTTACATTTAAAAAGCAGAGCATGGTGGGTAAGGTGAATCACAATAAGGAAAATAAGAATGATGTTATTTTAATAATAACTCAAACTGTCTATAATATATCTTAGTTTACCCACAGTTTGAAACTATCATGGGTGATTATATAGATTCTTAGTGGCATTTGGAAACAGCAATACTCAATCATTGTCTCAATAAATTAAGTATATAAAATTACCTATTATAACTCAACATTTGACCTCAAAAGATTTTCTCAAAGCGAAATCACTTAATCAATAAGATAGGACATTGAAATGACCTGGGGTAATTGGCTAATTGCCCTTATTATATGAGTAGCTTTGATAAAATGAGCATTTTCAGTGTTTAGTTCTAGTTTTCTTTTAAGCACTATGACTTGGTATATAAAATAAGAAACTTTGAGTTTGGACCAGAAGATATGTTACCAATCAGAAATAGTCTTCATCTCTCAGATACATCTAAAAACACCCTCCACTTTATACTACTTTTTTCTACTTTATTTTCTGATTCTACTCTTAACTCTTCTCT
>NW_023219876.1:591-769 GCF_002007445.2 Ailuropoda melanoleuca | reverse complement strand
CCCTCACACTTTGTTTCTTGGTTCTAAGGGCTGGATCCTCCCCATTCCCCTACACCCAATGTGGAATCGGGCCACAATGAAAAGCCTCCTGTTCGCTGGAGGTGTTTTCCTGGACGCTCTGCTTTATTACCAATGAGAAGGGCGCTGAGTCCTCGAAAATCCTGAACCTTTTCATTCA
>NW_023219876.1:0-369 GCF_002007445.2 Ailuropoda melanoleuca | reverse complement strand
TTTTCGTTCCATTGCCGCCAGCAGTTTTGACAGGATTTCCCCAGGGAGCAAACATTTCGTTAGAAGCGGGTTTTGGCCGAATTGTCTTTCTCATTGCTGAGTTCGTCGTGTTTCACTCATGGTACCAAATCACCTTGATTCCTNCTGTCGTGACTTCAAGGGCTTTCCCCTCACACTTTGTTTCTTGGTTCTAAGGGCTGGATCCTCCGCAGGCCCCTACACACAATGTGGAATCAGGGTCCCAGTGAAAAGGCTGCTGTTCGCTGGGGGTGTTTTCCTGGACGCTCTGCTTAATTAGCAATGAGAAGGGCGATGTGTCCTCGAAAATCCTGAAGCTTTTCGTTCATGCTCCCTTACTCACAAGAGCTG
>NW_023219875.1:0-666 GCF_002007445.2 Ailuropoda melanoleuca | reverse complement strand
TGTTCAGGCTCCGTGGTGGTGGTGGGGGTGGGGGATGGGGGTAGGGGAATGTTCTCTGGGAGGGTGATTTCCAAATTGCTTCGCTTCTGTAGCTACCTGACAGATTAAAAGGGGTAAAATTATTGCTTGAGCCATTTTGTCTAGGAAGAAAGAAAACAGAAATTGCTCCGTGGAGTGGCAGCCCCCAAAAGAGGGATAAATAGCAGAGGGAAATAAGGTGATACTAGGTTGCAGCTTCTGCCACAGCCCGGCTGTAAATGCATGTCTTCCGGTGAGACTTTCTGTCTTGTTTCCAGAGTTTAGAGGAGGTTGTTAACTCACAGGGTGTGTGCCATACCTTGTCTGAAAATAGTTTCGATTCTCGCAAGAAGTGCTGAGGAGAGAAATGCAGCTTTTCATGCCCCAGAAAAGAGGGAAAAAATCACAGGTCACATCAGATACAGAGTCCACCCTTCCCCTTTGAAATTGTCCATATTCACAAGTGAGGAAGATCAGCTGTTACTTATACCTCTCTCTTTCTGCGTGTGTATGCAAGTTAGCAATATTTTGATGTCCTTGAAAACTGTAAGGCAAAGCATTGTTTTTCAAAAGGCTTTTTTTTTTTTTTGAGATTTCTGCAAAATAAGATAGAAGAATTCTTTCTATTGCTTCAGATTGTTAGCACAG
>NW_023219874.1:0-666 GCF_002007445.2 Ailuropoda melanoleuca | reverse complement strand
AAACTGACAATGGACGCCAGGGGACTTCTTGGTTTCTGAATCTAACAAACTCTTACAGTCCTCATTCTTTTTCTACCCCAGGCAACTGAATTTGCCAACCACCTCTTCCTTTCCTCATGGTTTCCTGAATCTTGCCTTTCCCCAGCCTCTTTGACTTTCCCTTCTCAGTGGCCTCCTCTCTCCTCCTCATTTCTTCCCTCCTCTCCACCTCCAGCTTCTGAAAGTACTGGGCATTCTTCAGGGCCTTGCTCTTCACCTTTTCTCACCCACATCCCTTATTCAGACTATTTGATCACTTCTATGCTTTAACTATGTCTTATATATTGATGACTCCAAATCTCTCTTCTGAGCTCCAGACCTAAAAGTTCACATGCTTAGAAGACATGGCAAACTCAACACATCTGCAATTTAAATCATATGATATTCCCTTTACCTCCCAGTGATACCATCATCCAATTGCTAACCCAAATCAGAAACTTGAGTGTTAATTCCCTTCTTTTATTCACATATCACATCCAACTGATAGAAAGTTCTGTCCATTCTACCTCTCAAACATCATTCCTTTCTAACTCTTCATCACTGGGCTGCCCTCCCTGGTTCAACCCTCATGACTTCTCATTCACATTGTTGTAATAATCTCCTAATTGGCATCCCAAAATCCAGGGT
>NW_023219873.1:0-666 GCF_002007445.2 Ailuropoda melanoleuca | reverse complement strand
TTTTTTTTTTTCAGAAATTGCATAAAGGGGTAACAGAGGCTCCTCCAGCCTCTAATTTATCTTTTTCTCTCTGTGCTTGATTGTTATTCCATATTAAGGTTATTTTCCTTTTAAAATAGCTCTGCACAAAGAGAATATACTGCTAAATACTATTGCAAGGGAATGTTTACAGATGCAAATGACTTCTATTTAAGGAGCTCATGATTAAAACTTGAAAGAATGTGGCACTAGAAAGCATGTGAATAACCTTTGAAAAATCTCACAATAGAACTGAATATGGGATATTTATAATCTGGGATTACAGCTATAAGGGTATGTGTGAATATGCATGTTCAATATGCTGCAAAGGACCTCCAACTGAAACATGTTAATTTTACTTTTCTTTAATTTAGATAAATTAACTGTTTCAATATTGGGAACCTGTAATGTAGAATGAACTAGAAGGCCAGTGCAGAATACTAGAAGGGACCAGTATTACATTTGCCTGCAACAAGTATGCCAGCCAGTTTCCATGATGCCATCTTTCTGATAAAGACAAGATATCTTTTTGATAAGTTCTTCACTGGGCCGTTTCAATCTTCCGTAGTTGCTTTGAGACTCGAAGTGTATTTCATTTCTTTCTTTCTTTCTTTCTTTCTTTCTTTCTTTCTTTCTTTCTTTCTTTCT
>NW_023219872.1:0-666 GCF_002007445.2 Ailuropoda melanoleuca | reverse complement strand
TTTTTTTTCCAAAAGTAAGAGCCAACCAATTGTGAAATTTATTCATTTATGCAACAGTATGTGCTGGGCACTGCCCTCTGTCCTGGGGATTAAATGAATGAAGAAAACAAAGCCCTCACCTGGAAGGAGCTCACTTTCTAGCAGACACGGGCTGTTCTGGAGGTGTAAGTCCCTGGGTGTGCAGACCAGACCATCTCTTGGAGAGGCTGCAGTGGGAAGGAGCATCCGGTGATGTTGGATGGAGTGACTTGGACATCTGTGATTCCCTGAATTTCGGTCAGCCATTACCAAGAGCTGGCCCCAGAGGCAACCATTTTGCTCCAGAAGTCTCTCCCTGGCCTGGGGGTGCGACTGAAACAGAGGCCAGCTCTGGATTTGGAGGCCCTGAGTGTGGTGGTAGCAGGGTTCAGGGCAGAGAGTCTCCATCTGAAGGATACATAAATATCCGTCTAACTTTCGTCTGTCCAAAACGCAGACCCCTTACTTCTGGCAACAGCAGCCTAACTTCCCTGGAGGTACTTAACCCTCCTACCCATCTCAGTCCAGGTGGCTTGAGTGGGGTTGTCACCCTTTTCTTGCTCCAGGGATGAGCATGTGATCCAGGCAGGTCCGAACAGAGCACCTCCTTCTCCTGGCCATAATGATTGATTCAGGATGCCATGTGAC
>NW_023219871.1:0-666 GCF_002007445.2 Ailuropoda melanoleuca | reverse complement strand
AGAGGAGGCTGAGCAGGTAGTACATGGGCTCATGGAGAGAGGCCTCCAGCCTGATGGTGATCAGCAGGGTGACGTTGGCCCCCACGGCCAGGATGAAGAGCAGGCTGAGGGGCAGGGACAGCCAGTGCTGCGAGCTGGGGGACCTGACAAAACAATTCAGGATGAAGTCTGAGACTTCAGTAGAGAGGGAGCTGCTGTTACAAGGTAGCATTGGCTGTGATTTTAGTGAGGCAGATGTCTTTGAGTAGCTGAAGAAGAGAGAAGGAGTTAATCTATCATGGACTCTGATGACTATGTCCGTAGATTGTAAAATCCATGAGGGTAACATCTACCCCACCACGGGACCCTTGTGCCTCGCACGTTGTTTTGACACGTAAGAGGTGGCTAATAGACATTTGTTAAATATATAATATAATGTTTCCTCATCTTTGTTGTTTCATCTGTATTTCATCTTACATTTTCTCTTGCATGAATGTATCTTTTCAGTTTGGTTAATATTTAGTGAATCAAAAATTATTTAAGTATCCATTGTTATTTAAATGAAACACATAAAATCAAAGGCTCAGAAAATATTTCAGTTCAAATTTTAAAATGTTCAGAAATGCATTCCAGGGGCGCCTGGGTGGCACAGTGGTTAAGCGTCTGCCTTCAGCTCAGGGCATGATC
>NW_023219870.1:4666-9424 GCF_002007445.2 Ailuropoda melanoleuca | reverse complement strand
CCCAACACCAATATTCTGATTTTCAAATGGAGATAATATATACCTCAAAAATTAAGAGGCGATGAAGTAATGTATGGAAAATAAACAGTATGTGATCAAATAAATTGGATCTCTTTCTGAAATGTATGCATGCACAAAATTGAATCAATAGTAAATATTTGACTATCACTGTTTACAATGGCAAAACCTTTGAACAACCCAAATGTTCAAGAAAAGAGCTGGATCAGATCGATGACCCATATCCCTGTGATGGAATACAACGCCACTGCATATGCAATCATGCCATTCACTGACTTGAAAAAATATCCACAGCTTGTTCAGTAAAAAGAACAAAATCTGTGAATGCTCCAATCCCATTTGTGAAAAGAGAAACATCAAGAACTCAGTAGAGTATTCCCTTGGTTCTCTTCCTCGTCCTGCCCCTTCTCGCTCCCTGTCTTGCCTCCCCTGCAGCTCCCCGTGACCATGGTGGTGTCTCTGATTTCAGGTGAGTACCCAGGGGCTGGCTCCAGCAGCGTATTCTCTGTTCTGAGCAACAGGGCGGTGGTGAAACGGGAGCGCCTGAAGGCTGTGGTGGGGGGCTGCCGCCATAGGGTCAACAACCTCTTGGATGACAAGTATACACCACGACCTGTGAACCAGATCATTTACTCTGCAAAGGCGAAGGTTGGTCAGGAGATGGAATACAGTCTTCTGCACGGGAACTGTGAGCACTTTGTCACCAACCTGAGATATGGTGTGCCCGAGAGCAGACAGGTAAGGTCTTCTTTGAGACGATCGGTCTCCCTCCTGGCCGTCCCCTTGGGGTGGCGGTGACCAAGCTGTGCAGGCAGAGGGAAGAGTCACCGTGACCCACTAGCTGGGAGTCAGGATGTCTGAGCTCAACTCTTCAATCAGCCTCTGATGCACGGGGCTCTGTGGACAGGTCACTCCCTCCCTGGGCCTCAGTTTCCCCATGTGTGGGAGGAGGAGTTGGATGGAGGACTGCTGGAGGTCTGCCAGTCTGACCTTCTAGGATCCTTCACCTCTAGGGTCCACACTAAAGGCAGCTCTTGATGCCCCGAAGGGATGTCAGGAAGAGTGTGGGCCAAGCCAGCACCATGACAGCTCTCCTAAGGCCCCGGAGAGCACTCAGGCAAGGATGCTTAAGGTCCATGGGCCTATGTATGAGCTCAAGGATTCGTTTATGGAAGATATGGGGCACAGCTTCCATGCCCACCCGTTCTGGCTTCCACATTTCTTGTCCCAAAACGCACCGTTAATAAGTGGCAGAGGCAAGATTCTGACCCCAGTTGTCCTTCTCTGGAGTCCGCACTCCCTACCCCTGAACGGCAGCACCCGCAGGGCTAATAATTTAAGGTAGAGCATCACCACCGCTCCGAGTTGCGTCATTTCTTTAAGAACTCGTGAAGAGCACCTCTGTGCCTGGCAGAACCAGGTGTGGGGGATGCAGCGAGGACCAAGACGAGTGACACACGTGAGGTCCTTGCTCTCCCGGGGGGCACAGGTGTGACATGGTAAGCATTCGACAGCCGTTCCTGAGCCACCTCGCACTTGCTACACGGGCTCCCTGATGGCCGCAGGCTCTCAGACACCCCGCCTGCGTCTCCTCGTTCTCCCCACACCGCGCTCTGGGGGTTTAGGTGCTTTAAATGCCCAAACGTGGATGGAGTTGCCCTCAGGCCCAGGTACAGCCCTGGCCAGCGGGCTCCATCCAGTGGCTCTTTCCCCTTCCAGCCCTCTTCTCCCCATTTCCTTGCCAATATTTGTTGACTCCTGAGTTTGTCAAGTGGGCCAAGGGGCCTGGGAGTCTCCTTGAGGTGACTGTTCTTGTTGAATGTACAGCCCGTCCTCGGATTCCCGACGGAGTGTGACCTCCCCTCCTCTCTCCTGCAGGTTAGAGATGCTGTCGTGGCGACTAGCATCGCAGGAGCGGGCTTTGCATTCGTTGCGGCCTTTGCACTCATGGCAAGAAACAACAAGCAGAAGCAATAAGTTGAGCGGCCTGTCCGGTCGTCAGTGACTTTACACATTTACGGGGTCTGGTTGGGCCAGAGCTTTGGTTTGTATTTTTCATTCTGTTTTATAATAAGGCTTATTTTTACAGAAAAAAATAAAGCCCAACAAGGGAGCCCTTTACTGGAGGAAATGCAGCAAGAACTGCCTGGTGTGAAGTCTGTGGAGGGTGCAGCTGGGCTCCCGGCCTGGCCACACCAGGTGGTGCCATGCGCTTTCGGTGCTTTTCTCTGGCTTTCTCTCTGGGGCTGTGTTCACTGTCTTGCAGGAGCGCATCCAGCTCCAGCTATTTCAAGTCCTGGGTATTTCTGGGTGTGGGGAGGTGGGGGAGCAGGGGGAGACACGCGGCCCTGGCTGAGAGGCAAGCACAGGAACCATCAGACAACCAGGACCCTTGGCCTGGAACAGGAGGCAGCTGGCTTCGCGACTCCGCGGCTGGAGTCCGCAAGTTCCGCGGAGTCAAAACCAAAGCACGGCCAAGCTCTTCCAGGAGGAAAGTCAGTCTCCTGAAATCCTCTCCTATCTCCCTCTGCTCTGCACACTTTTCCTCGGCCTCGTCGCGCCCACCCCCAGCCCTCCTGCTTCCTCTCCACGTGGGCAGCTTGCGGACACACACACACAACTACAAAACCCACGCTCTCTCTGTAATTCTGAAATCCAAAAAGCTCTACAAACCCAAGTTAGGAGGCAAACTCCCTTGAAGGAAAACCCACCTCGAACAGATCTGAGGATTTTCGTAAGCTTCATGTATCCCATTTCATGACTCGGTCATGCCTCTCACTGAAGAAACAGCAGCATGTTGCCTTAGGAGCAAACACCTGAGCACCATTCCCGTCCTTGACCTCATGCACCATATTTTCTATTGGAAACCCAAAAAATATCAAATCCCAAAACACACGTAGTCTCAAAGGGTTTGCATAAGCCTTGTTGTCCCATGTTTCCTATTTCCTATAGAGATAGCTGTGTGTTTACAAAGAAAAAGAACACGAAGGCTATATTCAAACCTGATATGTGGTTACCGTTGGGGACCGGGAAGGGGGAATTCAGTTTTACCCAAGGCATCCCGAGTTTTTGCAAGAACAACATCATTTCTTATTGCATGGAGCACTGGGCATTATACGCAAATAATGAATCATGAAACACCACATCAAAAACTAAGGATGTACTGTATGGGGACTAGCCTAACATACTAAAAATTATTATTAAAAAAAGAAAGAAAACATCATTTCTAATTTCATCATGATTACCCTATTAACTTTTAAAAATACAGAAACGACCAGAGGGACAGATGTCATCTTACTAATTGACAGAGCTAAATGCAGCCTCTAGGAAGAAGGCATAGAGGGAAGAAGGATCTCCACCAGGAAATGCTATTGGAAACAGGGTCTTCACAGAGGTAATCACATTAAGACGAGGTCATCAGGGTGAGCCCTAAGCCAACATGACTGTGTCCTTATCAGAAAAGGTAACAAAGACACAGGGAGAAGAATGCAATATGAAAAGAGACACACAGACGGCAGACAGAAGGCGAGACTGAAGGCCTACGGCTAATGCCAAAGAACGCCAAGGACGGCCAGCGAACCAGCAGGGACCAGGCAGGGGCAAGCACGGACTCTTCCCCACAGGCCAGAGAGGGTGTGGCCCTGTGGACAGCTTGAGTTCTGACGGACTCAGGAACTGCCAGACCATAAGGTTGTGTTGTCTTAAGGCCCCTCATCTGTGGTACGTTGTTACAGCAGACCTCACACAGCACCCGGGCCTCCTCAGCACGACCTCTCACTGACTGACGACAAGGACCACCTCAGACGTGAGTGTGTCTACGGCTCGGGGTCCACTGCCTCACACAAGCTAGGTGTTCAAAACAACGTGCAAAATGAAGGAGACTAGAAAGAAGTTTCAGGTGAAAAGGTGTCAAACTCAAGTTTTGATGGAAATGTTTCAGGAACAACAGCTCCCAACCCCAGGGTCATGACACCAGAGTAGAACCACAAGTTATAAAGTGCAAGCCGAAGTGAGGAATTATTTTCTTTGCTTTTTAAAGGAACTGAAGTTAGAACTAATTCAAAGTAATCCCCATAATAAATGACTCCCTCACATTCCTGTGCATGCTGATCTGTTTTCTTGAATGTCAATGGGACGGGGGGGATCAGAAAGGCGTGCCAAGAATTGCATTCGACTCTGGAATACCCATGGAAGAGTATTTTACAGGGACAACATGTAAGAACTGCTGCATGGAGAACAGAAGACAATGACTAATAGCAGCAGTAGTAGTAGTATTAATAAATAATGGCTCACAGTTATTAAGCACATACTCTTTTCTAGGCACATAATGCTATGCATTTTATAAATACTGATTTATTTAGCTACACCTGGATTTTTGCAATAGCTCACAACCAGTCTCACTGAATGCACACCTGTCCCTAAAAATCTATTCTAAACAGCCAGAGTGATCCTCTGCTCAAATAATGTCACTCCTCTGCTCAAAACACAGCTCCTATATCCATCACCCAGAGGAAAAGCCCAAGCCCTTGGCGAAGGCCAAGCATCAGGATCTAAATGCCTCTCTGACTTTATCACTAAGCTTCCTCCTATCATGGGGCACCTGAATGGCTCAACGATTGAAAGTCTGACTCTTGATTTTGGCTCAGGTCATGATCTCAGAGTTGTGAGATCAAGGCCAACGTCGGGCTCTGCACTCAACCGGGAGTCTGCTTAAGATTTTCTCTCTCCCTCTCCTTCTGT
>NW_023219870.1:0-471 GCF_002007445.2 Ailuropoda melanoleuca | reverse complement strand
AGAGAAAAGCACCGAAGGCCCAGGGCGCCACCTGGTGTGGCCAGGCCGGGAGCCCAGCTGCACCCTCCACAGACTTCACACCAGGCAGTTCTTGCTTCCTTTCCTCCAGTAAAGGGCTCCTTTGTTGGGCTCTATTTTATTCTGTTAAAATAAGCCTTATTATAAAACAGAATGAAATCCACAAACCAAAGCTCTGGCCCAACCATACCCCGTAAATGTGTAAAGTCACTGACGACCGGACAGGCCGCTCAACTTATTGCTTCTGCTTGTTGTTTCTTGCCATGAGTGCAAAGGCCGCAACGAATGCAAAGCCCGCTCCTGCGATGCTAGTCGCCACGACAGCATCTCTAACCTGCAGGAGAGAGGAGGGGAGGTCACACTCCGTCGGGAATCCGAGGACGGGCTGTACATTCAACAAGAACAGTCACCTCAAGGAGACTCCCAGGCCCCTTGGCCCACTTGACAAACTCA
>NW_023219869.1:0-666 GCF_002007445.2 Ailuropoda melanoleuca | reverse complement strand
AAGACATGACCCATCCATATGCTGTCTACAAGAGACTCATTTTGAACCTAAAGATACATCCAGACTGAAAGAGAAGGGATGGACAATGATTTTTCATTCCAACGAACCTCAAAAGAAAGTGGGGGTAGCAATTCTCATATCAGACAAATTAGATTTTTTTAAAAGATTTTATTTACTTATTTGACAGAGATAGAGACAACCAGCGAGAGAAGGAACACAAGCAGGGGGAGTGGGAGAAGAAGAAACAGGCTTCCAGCAAAGGAGCCTGATGTGGGGCTCGATACCATAATACTGGGATCACGCCCTGAGCCGAAGGCAGACGCTTAAGGACTGAGCCACCCAGGCACCCGCAGACAAATTAGATTTTAAGTTAAAGACAGTAGTTAGAAATACAGAAGGACACTATATTATTCTTAAAGGGTATATCCAACACAAGGACCTAACAATTATAAATATCTATGCCCCCAACAGGGGAGCAGCCAAATACATAAGCCAACTGTTAATTAGAATAAAGAGACATACAGATAATAATACGTTAATAGTAGGGGACCTCAACACTCCACTCTCAGAAATAGACGGATCATCTAAGCAGAAAATCGACAAGGAAATAAGAGCTTTGAATGCCATATTAGACTAGATGGACCTGATATATATATATATATATAT
>NW_023219868.1:0-666 GCF_002007445.2 Ailuropoda melanoleuca | reverse complement strand
TGCCATTTTAAACACAGTTTTCTAGGCCAGGACAAAAATGTGTATAATGGGTCTAACACTGACATGTCCCTAAAGCCTTCAATATTTATGTGTATAGTCTGGGGCAGGAATGGGGAGATCTTTCATCCCAGCCTCTCATTTTTTTTTCTAAATCAGTTTTATATCCAAGTCAAGATATTCAATCTCATTACAAATAATGTTTTCAAAAGCACCAGCATGGAAACTTTCAAAGATGTCTTAAAAGCCTAAATCTGTTTCATTCTTCTTGACTAGCCTCAAGTATCATTATTTCAAGTTTCAGACCAATTAACTTTTACATTTTCCATAGAATTAAAATTCTTTAGAATTTTTTTGTCATTTACTTTCAAATTCAGAGTACATTTACAATTATTTAGGTTCAATTCTGAATTAAACTGTCGTTTCTTAACTCTAATACATTTTCTTAAAACTGTTACTTCCCCATCTTCCTATTTTCTTTTACTTTGAAATAATCTCAAACTTACAGAAAATTTTCAAGAATAGTGTGAATTTTTTCCCCTCCTAAATCACTTGAAAGTTAGTTACCAACATCATCTCAAATAGTTCAGTATTTAATTTCTACAAAGAAGGATATTCTCCTACATAACCACAATAACCTTCAACATCATGGCATTTATATTTAATTAC
>NW_023219867.1:0-666 GCF_002007445.2 Ailuropoda melanoleuca | reverse complement strand
AAAAAATCATTTTGTTCATTTTTTGACAAAACATATGACAAGGTTTTTGGGGAGATTTTTTGCTCAAGATGGGCTGAGTTCCTCATCTTTATAATTTATCACTTTTATAGTAGCTATTTCAAGTGGGTAGAACCAACTATAAAATTATGCGGTTTTTTTCCCCCTCTATCTGCCTATTTCCTCAGTATCCTCTTTCTAATGGGACCCTTGAAGTTCCTCGTATCACTGTCAGTAATGGATGGAAGGATATTGAGAAGATTGAGATTTGTTTGCTCTCTAGGACGTGCATTCTCTAAAGACATAATATGACCGAGCACTGGCACAGTGGCTAAGACTGGTCTGGGGAGGAATCATTTATCACAGAGAATGAAAAGATTTGCAATCAACATTTCTATTCCAGCTGATTCTATTTATTATGTAGGTCAAATGGAGCAGATTCAATCAATATTTGTAGGGTATCCAAAGCCAGACTGAGGGAGGCACAGAATATTTCCTATTAAGAAATCCATAATACTTTGACATTTGAATATACTGCCTTTCATAGAATATTGGAATCTTCAGTGTTTTAGAACATTTAGTAAAAACATAAAGCAAAAGTGTTACTTTCCCCAATAGTTGTTCCATTTTAAGAACGCTTTATCTCTTTTTTTCCAACAGCCTGATTAT
>NW_023219866.1:0-666 GCF_002007445.2 Ailuropoda melanoleuca | reverse complement strand
AGGAGCCCCATTGATAACATTTCCTGACTCGAGTAGCCCTTATTGGTGATTTGGGGTAAGTGGGGAGGGATCATTCGAGAAGCCCTCCCTCTGTGTCTTCCTGGCTCCACCTCACCCTCTCCTGATCCATTTCCTCTGCACTTACCAAAGAAGCGGATTCTTCTACTCAGGAGGAGGGGGTTCCTTTGAAGTTCTCAACCTCTACCCCTGGTGTTTATCTAGATATTTTCCAAAGGAAAATGGAATATAAATGATCTTCATCTTGTTACATACTGCACAAAGATATTGGCTTAGGTTCCCAAGGGGCACAGTGGTGAGTTAGGGAAGAGCATTTCATCTCTCTAAACCTCAGTTTCCCCATTTGTCCAACGGAGGTAACATCACAGGCTTCTCCTTCCTAGAAGCCGCCTGCCACATTTTTATCTCCCCCCGCCCCTGTCTTATATCCTGGAGGGTAGAGCTGTTCCAGAGTCTCCTCCTTCAGCCCAATGCGCACGGGTTACAGAACAGCTATACCCTACAAATCCTTAGGATAGCAGCCTTCTTCAGAGAAGCAGAGTACTCTGAGTGCAATGACTTGAGCATTTTGTAAAATGTATATTTTAATACAAATACTGGCCATGCTATCATACATGTCTGGAATATTTTAGCCATATCACCTTTCCC
>NW_023219865.1:0-666 GCF_002007445.2 Ailuropoda melanoleuca | reverse complement strand
CCTATATTTTCTAATTCCAGTCTCATTTTCCAAACTTGCCATCTGCCCCCACTGTGGAAGGCAGAACACTTCTCCTTTTACATACTATGAGTGTGAATGCAGACTAAATTAGAGAAAACTCTCAAGTAATTTGTACCAACACTAATGAAAAATGTTTATAGAATATCTTTTCATATGCCTAGGCTCCATTCTTTCTATCTTTTTGAAAAGAATCCTCATGAAGACTTACATTATTAAATGTAAACTACCATATGGCCCAAAATCCCACTCTTGGTTATTTCCTGAAGTGAATATAAAGATCAACACTAACCTGTATAAGAATATTCAAACAGCTCTATTCATAATTACCAAAAATTGGAAATAACCACGGTGTCTTGGACTGGGGAGTAGATAAATAAACTTGCTATATCTATACAATGAAATACCACTTAGCAATAAAAAGAAACTACTAATACATGCATCAAAATAGATGAATCTCAAGTGCAGAGTGAGAAAAGCCAGACTCCAAAGGTAACATATGATTCCATGTTTATGGTCCTTTAAACAAGGAAACCATAGGGACAGAAAAGAGATCAGTGCTTTCCTGAGACAAGGCAATGGTGTGTGGCTGACCACAGGAGAAGTTGCTGTGAAATGAAACTGTAGTGTATCTTGGTGTGATCTGGT
>NW_023219864.1:1228-1312 GCF_002007445.2 Ailuropoda melanoleuca | reverse complement strand
CTGTATTTTGTCAAATGCTTTTTCTGCATTAATTGAGAGGATCATATGGTTCTTGAGTCTTTTCTTGTTGACATGATGTATCAC
>NW_023219864.1:403-803 GCF_002007445.2 Ailuropoda melanoleuca | reverse complement strand
TTTCAGTCTTGGTAGTTTATAGGTTTCCAGGAAGGCCTCCATCCCTTCCAGATTGCTTAGTTTTTTGGCATATAGCTGTTGATAAAAATTTCTAATGATCCTTCCAATTTCAATGGTGTTTGTCATGACCTCTCCTTTTTCATTTATAATTTTATTAATTTCAGTCCTTTCTCTATTCTTTTGGATAAGTCTTGCCAGTGGTCTATCAATTTCAGGATTCTCTCAAAGAACCAGCTTCTAGTCCTGTTGATTTGCTCTACTGTACTTCTGATTTCTAATTCATTGATTTCTGCTTTAATTTTGGGTCAACTGCTTCCTTGTGAGTGGATTAGGCCTGTCGCTCTGTTGCTGTTCCAGCTTCTTGAGGTGAGAATATAAAAACTGCATTTTAGATTTTTCT
>NW_023219864.1:0-338 GCF_002007445.2 Ailuropoda melanoleuca | reverse complement strand
AGGACTGCCTTTGCAGTATCCCATAGGTTTTGGACCGTTGTGTATTCATTCTCGTTGGTCTCCATAAATTGTTTAAATTGCTTTTTGATTTCCTGGTTCATCGAGTCATTCTTGAGCAGGATGGTGCTTAATCTCCAAGTGTTTGAGTTTCTTCCAGGTTTTTCCTTGTGGTTGAGTTCCAATTTCAGAGCGTTGTGTTCTGAGAATATGCATGGGATAATTTCAGACTTTTGGTATTGGTTGAGACCTGTTTTGTGTCCCAGAATGTGGTCTATTCTTGAGAATGTTCCATGGGCATTAGAATAGAGTGAGTATTCTTTGGTTCTGGGGTGTAGTGT
>NW_023219862.1:0-666 GCF_002007445.2 Ailuropoda melanoleuca | reverse complement strand
CTTTAAAAAAAAAAAAAAGAGTCAATTACAATTTTTCCTAGCTTTTTTTTTTTTTATGATGGCGACTTTTGTATTTAACTCTTTAATAGAACTAAAATTTGTTTTGGTATATTGTGTGAGGAAAGGCTGTAATTCTATTTTCTTTCCAAGTGGTTAACTGAGAACTTATTAAATAATTCACCCTTTACCTTCATCACGCACTAAACCCTCTTTTGTAATAGGCTTTGTGTCTAGACTATTCTGTTCCATTCAACAGTATGTTCCTGCCCTAATAACCACATGGTCTTCATTAGCATAGTTTGGGTACATTTTATATCTGGAAATGCAAATCTCCTCCGATTATATATCTCTTTCTAAATTTTCTGGCAATTGCAGCCAGCTTATTCTTTAAGAATTTGAGAATAATTTGACGCATTCCAAAAAAAGAAGCAAGAAGCCCCCAACTGAGTCGGTGATTGGAATGGGGTGAAATGACACATTATTTTGGAAAGAACTGACATCTTTATCACACTGAGAGAAACCGGCAGCACATACCTCCATTTATCTGAATCTTCTTTTATGTCAGTCAATAAATTTTTCTGATTGTCTGCATATGGATTCTGCAGCATTTCTTGTCATGTTATTCCTGTATGTCTTACATATTTTTACTCCTAAGCAAACCGTACC
>NW_023219861.1:0-666 GCF_002007445.2 Ailuropoda melanoleuca | reverse complement strand
CATCACTTAGTCATCTGATAAGTTATCCCGTGTCCAGACTCAGAAACCAGATCTGAATCCCGACTCCGCTGCTTACGAGCTATTTGACCTTAGAGACCATCTAAGCATCTCATTCTTCCCGTCTGTATGATGAGAATTCTGCCTCTCTTGTCAGGTTATTGCAATGATTACATGATACGATGTGTGTAAGGTTCCTAGTACGGTAGCGAGCCCTCAACAGATTGGGCTGTTTCAATTAGAAAGTACCATAAAAATTGTCCTGCTACTAGAAGTCCACCGTGCTAGATATTTTTTCTCTTTTGGGACAGAAGAAAGTGACTCAGTGTGCCTGGGTAGGAGGCACTAAAGGGACACTTCTGAACCATGGTGACGGTGACGTGTGAGCTGGGCCTTGAAGGGTGACTAGGAGTTTGCTGGGAAGAAAAGAGGAAATCAAGCAGAGGGGATAGCTGCTGCAACTGTGGAGTGGGGAGAGAGCAGAGTGCATTTGGGGGACAGCGTGTTCTAGTTCCCCAAATTGTAGGGTGTTTTTGAGGGTAGAGGAGGCAGTTGGGCTGCAAGGGCTTTTGCCCCTGACCTATAGGAAAGGGAGAGAAGGTAGCATGCGAAGCTGGGGGGCAAGGTGTCAAAGCACACTGGTCTGTTCTCCCCTTGTGGGGGCCTGCT
>NW_023219860.1:0-666 GCF_002007445.2 Ailuropoda melanoleuca | reverse complement strand
GTAGCCAAACTGTCTGAACCACTAGCCTGCTGGTCTATACCACCCCAATAGTTATCCCATGCTTGCCCTTTGTTGGGGCTTCTCTCTTGCAAAACACGCAGTCTCTGCCTCATGACCCTGCAGTCTGTTCCCGGGTCATTTCCTTTCTTGACCCCCATTCCGAGTGATCAAACCCCTCTTTCCTGCACCTACTTCTTCCTCAGTTTCTGTGGCCTCCAAGGGCCTGTACCTCTTTTGCTGTGAGTTTCCCCATCCTGGTAGGGTCCTCACAGAACGCTCCCTCTGAGCGTGCTATTCTGAGGCCCGGTTGTCTGCCTTCCTTTTACTGTTTTTCTTCTTTTTCTCATGAAGTATTTTAGATGACATCCAGAACATCTGTTCAAAGAGCATTTATAATTTTTTCAAGATTTAAAAATATAGAAAAGTACAATGAATACTACTATAGATCACACGTATGGCTTCACCATTCAACGTCAACAGCTATTAGCATTTTGTCTCCTTGGTATCTAGTATACTTTTGTTCTTTTTGAAGAAATAAAGCATTACAGAGAAATTCAAGCTGAAGTTCCCTTCAACCAACATCCCCTTTCCTGTTTCTGCCCAATAGTGCCCAGAGGCAAGTGTTGTAGTTCATGCCTCTGGCTTTTAGTGTTAGGTATCCATGAG
>NW_023219859.1:0-3777 GCF_002007445.2 Ailuropoda melanoleuca | reverse complement strand
GGGGGGCGGGGGGGGGGAGATGGGAGAGCATGGGATGAGACAGAGAAGCAGATGTTGCAATGATTTATTGGCAGTGATTTATTTCACGTAACAAACACTCCTATTGTGCTTACGACATGCCAGGGACTGTCCTAAACATTTCATAAATATTAACTCGTAACATTCCTAGGAGGTAGGCAGGGTCATCATCCTCAATTCACACATGGAGAAACTGAGGCACAGAGCAGTTAGTAGCTTGGCAAGATCAAATAAGGGACGGAGAGCTGCCATCTGAACCCAGCCAGTCTGGCTCCCGGGTCTGCGCTCTTCACCACTCAACTACGCTACCTCTTGACAGGAAAGGCCCTTACAAGGGTTAAGACTTGAACCTGGGCCTCCCGCACAAGACAGGCGAGAATTCCACCCTTGCAGCTCCTAGGACACTGAGAGGAGCACCTGCTCTGTGGGAGAATGAGAACTTCATCTCTTCTCATTCTCCCCTCACTCACAATTTTCTCACCACACTGTTCTTTCCTGCCCCAGGGCCTTCTCACTTGCTGTGGTCTCTGCCCCGGACACTTCCCTGACAAGCATACACAAACACCATCCCCCACCCCCCTTTTCCCAGGCTGACCCCCACCTGTCCTTGATCTCAGCCTCACTCTGGGTTCTTCAGAGAGCCCTCTGTGAGTCAGTCTCTGAATTAGATTTCTTCTCTTATTCTCTCATAGTAATATCCGATTATTTTCCTTTATCGCCTATGTCATCTTTTGAAATTATAGATCTGATTGTTTATTTGTTTAATGCCTGACTCTCCCATTAGACTCTAAGTTCGTTGAAGGCAAGGATCCCATCTTATTCTCCACAGGAAACCTTGCTCCTGGCACAGCGCTGGGCACATAGAGATATTCCATGACGTTTTGCTTAATGAGTTCATGAATTTAGAGGGATCTCAGAGGTCTACTTGTCTGATGCTTCTACCTTCTCCTTGAATACTCCCAGTGACAGAAAACTCACTATTTCACCAAGAGGCCCATTCTACTTTTGAAGAGATTTAATAGTTCGACAGTCTTCCTTATCAAAGAAGAATTGGACCCCCTGTTACTTCTTGGTCCTAGTTTGGCCCTTTGGAGCTATGTGCAATTAAGATAATCTTTGACAGAGTTACAGAGAGCCGTCATGCTCACCCCTTCTGCCCTTGATCTTTCTCTGTGTCGGCTAAACAGGTCTTTCAGTTTTGGTAGGCTCGGTTTCTTTCTTTTTTTTTTTTTTTTAAAGATTTTATTTTTATTTATTCGACAGAGATAGAGACAGCCAGCGAGAGAAGGAACACAAGCAGGGGGACTGGGAGAGGAAGAAGCAGGCTCATAGCAGAGGAGCCTGATGTGGGGCTCGATCCCAGAAAGCCGGGATCACGCCCTGAGCCGAAGGCAGACGCTTAACCGCTGTGCCACCCAGGCGCCCCATGGTAGGCTCGGTTTCTTAGCCCTTCTCTATCCTGTCCTGTTCCCCTTTCTCAAGAAACACCCCCTTTGGTCAGCACACAGAATGTAGGCTGATTTATGAATTATCGTCCTCCCCAGCCACCCCCACATGGAATACAAGTCCAGCAGGATAAGGGAGAACAGAGAGGAGAAAGTGAGAAAAGAGAGCTGTTTCTCACCGATGTAACTGGGGATGTATTTCTCCAGGAAACCATGTTATTAGGGATGGTTGGGGCCCCGGGCTAGTCCTGAACTAGATGTATCATTGTCAGCTCCGTTCTGGGTCAAACGGTCTTTCTGGACCCATCTAATACTTTTTCTCTGGGAAAAAATGTGTTTGGGTTCCAAACAGCCCAGTTATATATAAACCCTTTAGATAACCAGCTTACGGATTGGGAACCGCTTCCATAGAGTATTTAGGTAACACCGAGTGGGAGAGTGAAGGGATGAGAACAGAGTGGGCTTACTCAGAGAAGTTTCCAAGAGGTTTTTGGAGCAAAGATGGTGAAAGTGGTAAGGCACACAGGCTTTAGTCAGACGACGAACCCGGGTTTAAATCTCAGCTCTGCACTTAATGGTTGTGAGACCTGCTGGCTTTATCCAACTTCCCCTCAGGTTCCTCTCTCTAAGGAAGACAGAAGTTTCTACCTGACAGAGTTGGAGGGGGCATGAAGGAGAGATGGTTTGTGGCCTTCAGCACGGGGCCTGGCACGTGAATGCTGATGAGGGGCAGATGTTGTCCTGTTTTCAAAAGGGGGGCCTTTCCACTGAGGTGACAGGCTAATGTCCCGAACGAACGCCAGCATGCCCCTTTCCCATCTGCGGGAGGGAGTTCAAGCTGATTACAGTGAAGACCGTCCTCTGCTGTCCTAAAGAGACATTCCAAAGAATGGCTTGGAAAAGGGGACTCCAGAGGGAGGTTAGAGGAACAAAGGCGTAGGGGGTCTGCGTGTCACCAAAGACCCGTGCTTCGGCACACACTGCTTCTGTAGAGTGTGTGTCTTCCGGGGCCGCGTGTGGCTCTGCGAACTGTGTGTGTCAGTACGACAACGTGCCCGAACCTTCTACCAGTCTCAGTGGGACTCAAGATCCCCCTCCCTCTGTCAGGCTCCAGTACTCAGCTTTTTGCAGTCGCAGGCCTTATCACTTAGCTGTCTGCCCTCTGGCCTCTTCCCTTTGTTTACCAACTTGGCTGGCTTTCTCCTCTGGGAACAAAGGAGGTGTTTAGTTCTGGGCAGTAGTGCCTGGCTCCTGCTGCCCCACCCCCACTCCCTTCCCTTTCCAGGAGCATTGCCCCTCCCAGTCTCAGGCAGACCCCTTGCTCCTGAGAGGCCCCTTCCCACAGTTCTAGGGAAGGGAGAGACTGAGCTCCTTGCTGGCACCCCCTTTTTCTCACCCTCTGGCCCCCATTCTTGTCCCCAGCGAGGCCCCTAAAGCTTCACTTGTCTAGGCTGGAGGCAGCTCCTCTCCCCATTGTCTGGCCAGGATTTGGAAGCTCTGGTTTCCATAGCAACCCCTGGGCATTTAATTAAGGGAGGAGGCCTTCATCTCTTCTAGTCCAGGCAGTTCCAAATCTCTACCCGAAAAGGATACCCTGAGGGGGTGAGGAGAAGCATTGTCCTCCTGTACGGCACAATTCTGCCTTCTCCGCGGAGCCCGTTATAGCTTTCCCAGCCCGCCTCCTCCCACCTGCCACCCCTGTCCCCACGCCACACCAGAGCAGGCTGGAGAGACCTCGCGAACCAGCGAGGGCAAACCCCAGGTCCCAGGATAGCAGGGGTTTTGAGGGGTCGTGGGCATCCTCACCCATATACGCTTTTGCTTTGTTTACTGGTTGGGGATGGGGTGGGCGATACTTCAACGTTGACCCTACTATCCAATTGCTTTACCGTGGCAGGAATGGGTTCAGGGACTCTTTGAACTCCCTGAAATGGAACGTAAGTAAAATATTGTACGTAAGTTCATTACAAGCTTTTTCTTGGGTACTGGGTACACGGCTTTCATCAGATCCACAAAAGGGACTGTGAGCTCAAAATGGTCCCTAGCTGAGCCATTTGCCAGCTGTGAGACCTTAGGCAAATTCCTTAACCTCTCTGTGCCTCCCAGTCCTCCTCTGTAAAGGGGGATGATGACACTTCACAAGCTCGTTGGTATCTGCTGAGAGCTCAGTAAGGGGTTGTTGTTAGAGTTTTTGTTACTATGAGAGAGGGTGAAACGGAAGACCCCGCAGCTTATCCACTCCACACTGATACCCCCTCAAGGTGGCACGTTTTTTAACTTGGGAGGTATTAACCCCTTCCCCCTCCTTCCCCCC
>NW_023219858.1:0-666 GCF_002007445.2 Ailuropoda melanoleuca | reverse complement strand
GTTCCCTCTCTCGCTGGCTGTCTCTATCTCTGTCAAATAAATAAATAAAGTCTTTAAAAAAAAAAAAAAGGCACCCGGGAGCCATTTTGGAGAGAAAGGAAAAAGGTAGGAGTGGAAATGGCTACTTCAGCTTAGGAAAGTAAATAGATGAATAAAATAATAAAAGGTAGTGTTAAAGCTTTGGAAGGAATTTTTTCATTTGAGGGAGATTATGAATAATGAAATGCAAACACAGTAGTTAATATGTCCGTTAGCTGGTTTATGTTTTCTTCTGGAAAATGAATAATGTGTTCTAAGAGGAACGGCCTTTCAGGTTATCTTTCTTGACTGTCGTTGGGGTGAGCCCCGAGTTTGGACCCCAGATTCCGTTACCAAACAAACGCTGGCTCTCAGATGCTAGATGTGGAGCCGTATTTATTCCAAGGCCACAAACTTCCTAATCCCCCACAAGCTCTTCCAAATGAACCTGACAACACTGAAATTTCTAAGGAGATTTACTCCAGCTGTAGCAAATCCCTAATAATAAAAAATTTCCCCAAATGAGTCAGTCACACAGGACGTAAATGAGACGTTCTGTGTGAAGTCAGCATGTCATTCGGTGTGTGCCCTTTATACAAAAAGCCCAGCCAGAAGACTGGATTGTCCACAGGGCAGAGCCTGGGCATT
>NW_023219857.1:0-666 GCF_002007445.2 Ailuropoda melanoleuca | reverse complement strand
TTTCCCTGTCATTAGTCTATTTTCTCTCCCTCTCCCCCAGGCTTCCACTCTCTACCTTTAAATGATTTTAAACATTTTATGTGTCACATCAAAACCTTTAGCATAAATTGGGAATCCAATTTTGTTCTCTTTGAATTGAAACACATTTGTCATATATTAAATGTTCATATTTAATGTTCATATTTAGTCTCAATTCTTTTCTATCAATCTTGTTTATTCTTGTTTAATGCAATTGCTTTTCTTATGTTAACTAACTTGATTTTGATGGGTCTATAGTATATGCTGGTATCTGGTGAGCAAATTTCCTCTCAATAGTTTTTTTTTTTTTTTTGGTAGAATTTTCTGACTATTCTTCTATATGAATGTTAAGATAACTTAATCCAATTTTTAAATACTCTTGGGATTCTAATGTTATTAAATTTATGTATTAATTTTTTATTTTTGAAGTAGGCTCCATGCATAACGTGGAGCCCCATGTGGAACCTGAGCTCACAACCCTGAGATCAAGACCCAAGCTGAGATCAAGAGCTGGACACTTAACTGACCCACCCAGGTGCCCATATATATTAATTTTAAGATTTATATTTTTACACTAGCAAGTTTTTTTTCATGTGTTTAAAATGTCATTCAATTGCTTTTAGTAACATTTTCATAGGTCCCCCCCCC
>NW_023219856.1:0-666 GCF_002007445.2 Ailuropoda melanoleuca | reverse complement strand
CGTTTAAAGGATAAGAAGGCAAAACACACTGAGAAGGAGAGTCAGACATGTTGGAGGAAACTGGACTTGAGAAATGATGGGAAGCCACTGGAGTGAGGAGCGTCGGAAAGAAGGGAGTGGCTGAGAGTCCAGCACTGTGAGAGGGGCAACATGTGGACAGGACCTTGGGACACTCATGTCCCGGTGGGGGAAAGCCAGGCTGCGGGGGTTGAAGAGGGGTCAGAAGGAAACCCCAGACTTTGGTGATGAAGCATCTTTGTCTTGGAAGGGAGGGAGGATTTCATTCTTTACTTGCCAATGTTCCTGAATACCTGGAGCATTCGGTGGGATTCCCAGTGATGTAAACAACAGGAAAAGCTGACTCGTGAGACAGCGAACAGCTATCCTTGATTGCAGACCTCCTTGGGAACTGGAGGATTTCTATGCGGTAGAGGAATGGACTGCGGTGAGCAGAGAGCAAGGGAGAAAGAGGCGACTTCAGTCAGTAATTCCAGGCCATTTTTTCTTGGTGGAACACAGTGAACTATCAGCTCTGTTAAGGAACCATGTGCTTTTGTAATGTTATTTAAAAAATTTTTTTTTCAAATTTCTGTAGCTTTTTGAGGAGCTGATGAAATAGATTGTCTGCTTGTTACGTGTTGCAGAGTTATTTTTCTGCCTGGGGGG
>NW_023219855.1:0-666 GCF_002007445.2 Ailuropoda melanoleuca | reverse complement strand
GTATGCACCTGTTCAGAGAGGGGAGGGGCGTGCTTGCGCTGGCAAGGAGTCCAGTGGGGTTCAGTGGCCCAAGCCCTAGGAGTCATCAGGTTTCCCTCCTGTATCTCTGTTCCCGTGCCATACGTTACATCCACTCTTGACTCCAGTAGGGACACCACGGCTGAACGCCATCTGCTTCAGCGGGCACTCTCGGAGTCGCTAGTACTGGACATCACCAGTGGCATCGCCATGTTACCTCTCCCGGAACTTAGGTTTGCTACAAGGGCCACCGCAAAGGGAGTCCTCACACCGTCCTTCCCATGTACCGTGAGCCCCCAGTCCTAGGTCAGGTGAGGACATCTGATTGGGGGAGCCTTGGTAGTAGGAACATCTGGCACTTCCAACTTTTCTAATGGGAAATAACTCTGCTTCCCATCAAAACCCACGAAAGCGGAGAATTTCCCACATAGGAATGGGGTTCAGTTGCAAGGCAGTAAAAAAACAAGACAAGTAGTTACTACTCAGCAAAATTGAGTATTCCCTTCACTTGCTAGTAAAAATTCATTTCAAAATTTTAAATATTTTAAAGATTTATTTTATTTATTTTTATTTTTTTAATTTTTAATGTTTTTTTATTATATTATGTTAGTCACCATACAGTATATCCCTGGTTTCTGATGTAAAGTT
>NW_023219854.1:0-666 GCF_002007445.2 Ailuropoda melanoleuca | reverse complement strand
CCCCCCCCCAGTGCAAAGCTGCCAGTACCCATCACATCACATTGTTTCCTTTCTTACTCCTCAACGCTTGGGGTTCGGGTGAGCATTTGCATTAATGTCAGAGAGGCCAGGTTCAATGTGAATTCTTGTGTGTCATGCTGCTAATGACCTGCGGCTTCCCCAGAGGGTTTTCCTAGTTCATTTCTCTTGTTCCTCTGGAAAGAGAAATCCACCTGTTTATAAACTCCTTCTTGAACATATTGCAGACAGAAAAATCCTTGTTTCCTAAATGGGATAAAATTTGAAATATTGGCATCAGTCAAGAGGAGAGCAGCTCACAGGTCAGGCCACACTTTTTATATGTAGGTGCTCTGCGTAAGACAGTGGGGGAAAACAGTTATAGAGTTTAGATGCATTAGGAAAGATAATACTTGGGAAGGGTCTGTGTCCAAGAGTAAGGCCTCAGAAACATTCCCTTTATGATAAAGAAACTAACCCTTCCATTATCTGACAGAATGTTGGGGTAGATATGCTATGCTTAAGGCAGGCTGGGCCAAAGGAAATGAATGCTGGGATCCAGAGAAATGATTTTTTTTTTTTAATGCAAACGGGATCATCACTTCTTTTTTGTTTAAGATGTATTTATTTATTTGAGAGAGACGGTGTGTGTGTGTGTGTGTGTGTGTG
>NW_023219853.1:0-666 GCF_002007445.2 Ailuropoda melanoleuca | reverse complement strand
GTGTTCCCTCTCTCGCTGGCTGTCTCTATCTCTGTCGAATAAATAAATAAAATCTTTAAAAAAAATGTTTCACTGAAAAGAATTCTTAAATTAAAAATTACTTAATGTAAAATATATGAATACCTTCATAATAAATAATAAATAAGTTAATATGAATATCAACAAAATATAATAACTGTACATTTAAGAACACAGTATTTGAAACAAATATATTCATACTATTTTAAATGATTTTATAAAATAGAATAATGTAGACTGTATACAATTCTAGTCTTTGCAAAATTTTTGGAGTACTAAATTCAAATATTAAATAATATATCTTTGAAAAATCTAGGTTTTAGTTATTCTATTTTATTTAGATAATAAATCTTTGAAGAAAAAAGTCTTGTTTGAAGATATTTCATATCTCGTGAAGATGAATTGAAGTCAGATTGTCAATTGGCCACTTCAAAATTTTAAAAGAGAAAATTTACAAGAATGTGCTAATAACCTCTTCAATTTAGGCATGATTAAGAATATGAGCAAGTTGTTGGGGTGCCTGGGTAGCGCAGTCATTGGGAGTCTGCCTTAGGCTCAGGGCGTGATCCCGGCATTACGGGATCGAGCCCCACATCCGGCTCCTCCGCTGGGAGCCTGCTTCTTCCTCTCCCACTCCCCTGCTGTGTT
>NW_023219852.1:0-894 GCF_002007445.2 Ailuropoda melanoleuca | reverse complement strand
TTAGGGAATCCATCCCATTTACAATAATACCAAAAACCATACGTTACCTTGGAATTAACTTAACCAGAGACATAAAGGATCTATATTCTATAAACTATAAATCGCTCTTGAAAGACATTGAGGAAGAAACAAAAAGATGGAAGAATATTCCATGTTCATGGATAGGAAGAATTAACATAGTTAAAATGTCCATGCTACCCAGAGCAATCTACACTTTCAATGCTATCCCGATCAAAATACCGAGGACATTTTTCAAAGAACTGGAACAAATAGTCCTTAAATTTGTATGGAACCAGAAAAGGCCCCGAATCTCCAAGGAACTGTTGAAAAGGAAAAACAAAGCTGGGGGCATCACAATGCCGGATTTCGAGCTGTACTACAAAGCTGTGATCACAAAGACAGCATGGTACTGGCACAAAAACAGACACATGGACCAATGGAACAGAATAGAGAACCCAGAAATGGACCCTCGGCTCTTTGGGCAACTAATCTTTGATAAAGCAGGAAAAAACTTCCGGTGGAAAAAAGACAGTCTCTTCAATAAATGGTGCTGGTAAAATTGGACAGCTACATGCAAAAGAATGAAACTTGACCACTCTCTCATACCATATACAAAGATAAACTCCAAATGGATGAAAGACCTCAATGTGAGACAGGAATCCATCAAAATCCTAGAGGAAAACATAGGCAGCAACATCTAGNTTCATGACACATCTCCAAAGGCAAGAGAAACAAAAGATAAAATGAACTTGTGGGACTTCATCAAGATAAAAATCTTCTGCACGGCCAAGGAAACAGTCCAAAAAACTAAGAGGCAGCCCATGGAATGGGAGAATATATTTTCAAATGATGCTACAGATAAAAGACTGGTATCCAAGATCTACAAAGAACTTC
>NW_023219851.1:0-666 GCF_002007445.2 Ailuropoda melanoleuca | reverse complement strand
CAGGGTCAGGGCTAAGTCTGGATGGTTAGTGCCAGGACCGAATTGCAATACACTGGTTGGTGTTAGAAGAATTCCGCAGGCCCTCCATACTCCACCGCCTGGGTCATCACTATCTAAATAAATGGCTCCAATGTTTCCTAGAGTCATAAGTGACTCATAGTTGCCCTCTTTTCCTCTCCCCAAGTATCTAGTCCATCAACAAATCTTCTTACCTCCAAAACATACCCCCCAGTGCCCTCTTCTCTCCACCACCATGTCATCCTGTCACATGCTCCCCATCATCTCTCACTGGGATTTCTACCACAGCTCTCTCACTTATCTCCCTACTGCCTTATTGATCCCTTCCAACCCATGCTCCACACAGAGATAAAAGTGCTGTTCCCGGAGTATAAATTCTTCACTTTCCAGACTGATATTCTTTACATTTCTCAAACAAATCCATTTGTTCCTACCTCAGGACCTCAGCATCTGCTGGTGCTCCATCTGGAATATTCTCCCCCCATTCTTTGTACATCTTGCTCCTCTCCTTCCTTTAAGTTTTCAACTCAAAGGCTTCCTCCTCCGACAGACTTTCCCTGACCACACAGACGAAGGTGCCCTGTTCCCCGTTATTTCCCATCACAGTCCCATGGTTCTTCCCTCATATTCTGGCAACTTTCTTTCTTT
>NW_023219850.1:0-666 GCF_002007445.2 Ailuropoda melanoleuca | reverse complement strand
GAGTTTCTATTTCTCTCGGTAACAGCTTTATAAACCTAGTATGCTGTCAAACTTTGGAATGATGTGGGCTTGATAGATGAGAAATGGCACATCAGTGCAGTTTTAATTTGTATTTGTATTATAAGTATGAGCTGGATTGAACATCTTTTCTACTCTGGGGTATACTTCGATTTTTTTCTATGAACTATTTATACATTAAGTCCATTTTTTTTTTTTTTGGATTGTTGGTCTTCTCAATATTAGAAACATTTTGTGTGTTAGGACTAAAAAATAATTAGCAAAATACATATATACAACTTACATTATAAGTTTTTATTCTACTTAAATGAATGCATTTATTTTTTGTTTATGTAGCTAAATCTGTCAACCTTTTTTTTTTTTTTTGTGGTTTCGGAACCTTAGTTCTTAGAAGAGTTTTCTGTATCCGTTGTCTATAACCCGATATTTGGTGCTTGTATAGTTTCTATTTTAATCTTAAATTTCATTTTTTTTACATTTATACTATTTGCAGTGTATTTCTATTTATCTGATAATTATATAATTTGTACTATTAGATAATATGATTCAATATAGTTTTACATTTTTCCGCCTGGTATATAGTTGTTTCAGCATGGTTTATTAAAATGAACTTTTCTCCACCTTTATCACAAATTCCCTTATTCATTT
>NW_023219849.1:0-666 GCF_002007445.2 Ailuropoda melanoleuca | reverse complement strand
TCTTTCCTGTTTCTTGGCTAGTTTCACTCATCTATAATTCACAGTAGGTAATAACATTTTACATTCATAGATGCAGGTGTGCAAAGATGTGATTTTTTTTTAAAACCGAACTTAATGTAGCTTGTAAGTACCCATTTCCATTATGTAGGCAAAAACTTCATCATATCAATTCAAAGTCATGATTTCACTTCCAGTTAAAACTATATCTTTCTGTGTCTGTTGACTCAACCTAGAAATTTCTCTACTTTGCTCCCTTTCTCTGATGTTATGTAAATATCAAGATGGCTGACTTATTCTGACTTACTGTCCTGGGGTCAGATGAGTGCTGTCTGGCCCACTGCTACACTCTGTCCTCTTTGACCATCACTGAGGTGTAGTGTGTCTCACGTGGTCTTGGTAATCCATTTTTGGTCCTGCCATATCTGCTGTAGTTATCTGAGACCCTGGCCTGGACCTCAGAGATCATTCTGCATCACCTCAACCCAACAGAAAAGATAATTAGTGCTTCTGTGCTCCTCTTTGGGGGCTGGGGAATTCTTAGCATCACTGATTCCCCCACACACATATTGGGGTGCTCACATCAATCCCCTGATTCCCAGATACCTCTGTTAGCTTCCACCGGACTTGGAGCTCTTTTCTGAGGCCTTCAGTTCCTCAGGCTACACC
>NW_023219848.1:0-1320 GCF_002007445.2 Ailuropoda melanoleuca | reverse complement strand
CAGTGTGTCTCCCGTTCTATCTTCTACCATCACCCCGTTCTCCCATCAAATCTCCACTAAATTTTAACTAGCCACCAGCTGAATCTCAGCCTTGTGTTAGGCAACCTTGAGCAATGAAAGGAAGGCTGTGTCCACGCTGAGGCGGGAGCAGCCTGGGACAGGCAGAAAGAGCAGGGAGATGAGCCAGGGAGGAAGTGCCCAAGCCATTAGGAAGCCGGAAGCCACATTTGGGGGCCATCGGAACATGCAGGCATCTGCACCCCTCCTGGGGAAGCCTCCGAAATAGGAGGAAGGATACGGAGGCTCAGCAAACACAGGGCCACCTTGTGCTTTGCCTCTCCCTTGGGGCTGGACACTTGGTATGTTTGGCAGATGGAGATCGAGCTCTGTCACCCAGTAAACTAAGGGCCGGGAGCGCGTCCAGTGTGTGGTTGTTAATGAAGGGAAGCAGCTGAGAAAGGAGAGCTCATGCACTTCTTACTCCGCTAACTTCGCTATCAATACCCATATGTCAATAGAGTTTCCACCCTTACTCGGGGCTGCCAGATGGACCACGCAGTCATCTTCCACATAGATGGCCCAGTGCTCATAGCCGATTCGAAAAATCTCAATCAGGTCTCCGGGTCTGGGTCTGGGTTTGCCCTGTGACGGGAGAAACAAGATAACATAAAGAAACCGCACGTGGCCACGGAGCTCCGGAGACCCTGTTTGGGGATTAGCTACAGCTCGGCCTAAGGACACTGGGTTTCATCACTTTCTAGAAATCCAGGCTGCCGGACACTTCCTTCCCAGGCAAGACCAAAGACCCCCCTCCCCCACTGTCACTGGAGTTATTAAAGCCACAGAGGCTAACTGTGCCACCTATCGACGTATTGCCACTAGGCTCCAAATGCACCATCCAGATAAGCTCCGTGAAATGTGCCCGAACTCTTTTAAGCTTTTCTCCTTGAAAATGAACACGTCCTTAAGCATTAAGAGGAGAGGGTTCCCATGCAGTCTGGCTTGGGGCGGGGGATGGGGAGGGTGATGGTCAGTCGTGGGGGTGTGAGGACTTCTGGTGGAGCTCTGCCTGAGCCAGAACCCTCCAATAATAACCTTTCTGAGCCTTTGACAGAGAAAGCAGTGCCCGACACCTCCAGCGCCTGCTGGTGTCTTGATTCCCTCTGCACATCTGCCATGTGGACCATGTGTGGTCCAGAGGGGTCCCCCCACCACGTGCTCAAACCACCTGCTGACAACACCCCCGCCCCCGGCCTACACTCCAAAAGGTTGTACTTGCCCAGGAGTTACAATGCCACCCCAGCCTGGCCAAACCAAACT
>NW_023219847.1:0-666 GCF_002007445.2 Ailuropoda melanoleuca | reverse complement strand
GGGGAGTAGCTTGAGAAAGATGAAAGGGAAATCCAACAAGAATTCAGCACAAAAACACCGGAAGGGCAAAGGAGACCCTAAATATGCAAGATCCATGTCCCTAAAGCACAGGAGTTCAATGAAGGAGTCGAACAGACATTTCGAGCTTTAATTAAAGTCACTTTTCAGAAACCAGAGACTTCTCCCCTGGATTCCGTAGCCCGGGAGCCTATTCAGGGAGCTTGAATAACCGACCTTAGACTTCTCCCCGGCCACCCTCAAGGCTGGAGGACAGGAGTCCGTCCCAAAAGGCCCACGAGCCAGACGGTCCAGTGGGCTCGGGGTGGGGGGGGTGCAATTTCAGCAGGGGGACCACAGTGCTATGGAAGGTAGGAAGGCTCTGATGGTCTGCCCAGAATCGGAAGGCCCAAGCAGGGCTGTTCCCCCTTCCAGACACCTGCTTCAAAACCACTGCAGACACTTGTCAGCGGTGCAGACACCGTGCCTGCCACCGCCACTGTGTCAGAGTCCCAGGACACCTGCTGTCCGAGGCATTCACTCAGGAATGCTGAGGTCTACGTTCCTGACCAAGCTCGACTAACAAAACCAAAAAAGTTCTAGACCACAACAGTGCTTCTCCACCCCAACTACCACTTAGAATAGCCTGGGTGATTCACTGTTTAAAGT
>NW_023219846.1:0-666 GCF_002007445.2 Ailuropoda melanoleuca | reverse complement strand
ATAATGGATGCTCAGTAAACCCCTGTGGAATGTTGAATGCATTTTACAAGCAATCCACTTTCAGAAAAATCAGAATACTTGCTACATTAAATGTTTGATCGCTTTCAGGTATAATCACAATAACATTTGGTTACATTTGGGTGGAAATTGGGTAAAGGCTTCTCGTGAAAAATGTTTGAAAACAAAATGACCTTTCTGTTCACCTTTTCTTGTATAATGATTTTTTCATAGAGTAAAACATTCTTCCTATTTTCTTTTATACCATTTAGAGCTATTATTATTACAGCATCTAGATGTTAATTGCATGTAGTTGTTAATAGAGCTGATTTTATCTGAAAAGAAAAGCTAGATAAATAAAACTGAGTCAACATAATTTTATAAATTCTCTTAATTTAACTTGTTTCTTCTTTTTCATTTTAATTTCTTTTCACATAGTTGTGGCTGGTGGGTTTGGCTGATATTAGATGCTAAATAGATACCCTCTAGCCCAGGGTAATCCTCAAGGTCCCCATGACATATCTAACTCTGAAATTAGCCTTCTGGTTCCTTCTCCTTCTTGAAGGGCTGTCGGCTTGAGTCACAAGGCTCTCATCTCAGGGGGGGTTAGTTCTTCCCCCCATGCAGCTAAAGGTCTGGAAGACAGGGTTGTCCTTGGTTTGGGGTTTT
>NW_023219845.1:0-666 GCF_002007445.2 Ailuropoda melanoleuca | reverse complement strand
AGAAGCAGGCTCCCAGCGGAGGAGCCTGATGTGGGGCTCGATTCCAGAATGCCAGGATCACGCCCTGAGCCGAAGGTAGATGCTTAACGACTGAGCCACCCAGGCGCTCCTACTTTAAAAAAAAATCTTAAAAAAAATAACAACATGAGTTGCTTGAGGGACAGAGAATTGGGTATCTTTGGGTGGAGGTAGTGATAAGACACTTTACTGTATTTCATTTTTCATTGTTTTAAAATTTGAACCATGTGAATGTATTCTATATATTAAATTTAAAATAATTAATTTTTCTTCTACATTATTAGAGAAAAAAGAGGGGAGGGGGCTCCAGTTTGGATCCGGGTTTGTTCAGTAAAGATTGCTGTGGTAGGTTAGCAGTGTCGTTCACGGAGCGGGAGACAATAACCTTTATGCGCTGTTTGCCGCTCCTGATCTAGACGAGCCCCACTGGCAGTTCTATAAAAGAGTGTTTAGATGAGTCACTGAGAAGGGTTCATTTGTGTCCCATTCTCTGCTTATTGTAGGGGGTTATACACTGTAGAAGTTTTGTTGTTGTTTTTTTTTTTTTCCAAGAGAACATAGCTAATTTGAACATTTTAGTGCTTAAAGTAGAAGTTTAAAAATTTTTTATTTTTTTTTCTTAAAGATTTTATTTATTTATTTGACAGA
>NW_023219844.1:0-666 GCF_002007445.2 Ailuropoda melanoleuca | reverse complement strand
GTACATTTCAACAGACTTTATTTCACTTGTAACGTTGACTGGAGTAAAGGTGACCACCTTTTAAGTGAAACTCAAAGCTTCATGGTGCATTTCAACAGAATTTATTTCACTTGTAGTGTTGACTGGAGTAAAGATGACCACCATGCCAGGTTTGAGAACATAGTCTTCACAGGGATAGTACCAGTACCACCAATTTTGTAGATGTCCTAGAGGGGCAGATGCAAGGGCTTGTCCATTAGATATGTTGGTGGCAGGTTGTAATCCAGGGCTTCAAGCAGTGTGGTTACACTTGCGTTGCCATCTTTACAGGTGACTTTCCATCCCTCTAATCAAGACATCTTAGTACTTGGCTCCACCAGAAATTGGCACAAATGCTACTTTGTCAGGATTGTAGCCAGTTTTCTTAATGTAGGTGTTGACTTCCTTAATGATTTCCTTGTATCTCTTCTAGCTGGAGGGTAGCTCGGTGGAATCAATTTTGTTAACATTAACAATTAGTTGTTTCATACCAAGTATGTAAACCAGAAGGGCATGCTTCTGGGTCTGCCTATTCTTAGAGATACCTGCTTCAAATTCACCAACACCAGGAGCAACAATCAGGACAGAAGAGTTCAGCCTGAGCTATGCCTATAATCATGGTTTGTTTGTTTATTTATTTATTTTTTT
>NW_023219843.1:0-666 GCF_002007445.2 Ailuropoda melanoleuca | reverse complement strand
TTTTATTTATTTATTTAACAGAGAGAGAGAGAGAGAGAGAGAGAGACAGCCAGCAAGAGAGGGAACACAGGTAGGGGGAGTGGGAGAGGAAGAAGCAGGCTTCCAGTGGAGCATGGAGCCCGATGTGGGGCTCGATCCCAGGGCCTCGGGATCATGCCCTGAGCTGAAGGCAGACCCTTAATGACTGAGCCACCCTGGTGTCCCCATATCACATAGTTCTGTAAAACGTGAAGCCATCTTGTTCTAAGGAAATGACTAGTTCACTGTGAGAGAAGGGACCATATCCGACTTCCCATAGACTAGCGTTTGCCTGGTTGTCATGCCATTTCATACCACTCCTTAGGTTCACCACATTGCAGCTGTATTAATTTCTTTCCTGATCTTTGAATTTATGGGATATTTCTGTCTCTGGGCCCTTGCACGTACTTCCCCCACTTTCTGGAACTCTTGTCTTATAGCTCTTTGAGTGTCTGGATTACTGGATTTGTGCATGGAGCATACTATATAGCCAATAAATACTTTCTGAGCAAAGGAAAGAAACAGAGGCAGATGAGTTGCTGGCCTATTTAGCATTGGTTTTATACTGATTTGCCTCTAGGTCTCTCTCTCCTTTTATTCTACTTTGAGTTATTATTGATGGTAACATGTGCTTTACATTTTTTTTTT
>NW_023219842.1:0-666 GCF_002007445.2 Ailuropoda melanoleuca | reverse complement strand
TTGTAGAGTTAGGATTTGAACGTAGGTCTTTGTAACCCTGATGTCATGTTTGGTGGCTATTCCACAGTGTTTGGGGGACATATTGTCTTATTTGCTTTGTTTTGGTCACACTACAGCACACTACTGAAGTGGTTTTAAATAGGTAGTTAGATATATTGTTCATTTTTTTCCCCATTACATGACTCAGAGCACCTCCGAACTCTGCCTGATAGAGTTAAGGAATTATGTCTTGGCCTTAGATTTTGACCTACTGTTTCCTCCACAGAACTTACTTGTGGAAGTTTCCTTGTTTATGCATGCTCCAATAGAAAAAATGCTGTCTAAAATCCCTGCCACTTAAACACAAGAGAACATATTTTTAGTTCGAGAGGTCTCTTCACAACTGGCTGCTATAGCAATCAGCCGAAAGTAGGGCCCCAGACCCGCAGGGCCCACAGCTGGCATCTGCCCCAGCACTCCCACCTCTGATACGAATCCATGGTCTGCCCTCCAGGGGCAGTCAAGAAAGAGAATCTGAAGCTAGGCTACGTTCCTGGAAATGACACACTCAGCTATGGCCCCTGGCTTCAGTTAATCCGACCTGATTCTTTGGTGGTTACTTCCAAAAGTTCTCTTGAATTTTTTTTTTTTTTTTTTTTTTTTTTTTTTTTTTTTTTTTTTTTTTTT
>NW_023219841.1:0-665 GCF_002007445.2 Ailuropoda melanoleuca | reverse complement strand
GGAGTCTTCTCTCTCTCTCTCCCCCAAATAAAAAAACTAATCTTAAGAAAAAAGATTGCCTGATCCTCAGGGAGTGAAGCTAAACTATAGTAATATTAACGTGTTATTATTAACATAGAAGGAGTGATCATTACAATAACTAAACTATTTGGGGGTCTTGGGTCACTCGTGTCCCACCTGCTTGATCTGTCTTAACAATTCTGAAAACAATCTTAGGAGGATAGGTATTACCATTATCTACACTCTGCTGACGAGGAAATGGAGACACCGGTTGGGTCACTCGCCAAGATCGCGCAGCCAGGACCTGGTAGAGGGGAGCGTGCTGAGCACACGCCAGGCTAAAATAGGTTTTGTTGATGCTTTCTTGGAGGAACTGCTGTGCTGGCTGGTGCTGTTAGTTTTGCCTTGGTTTATATGCAGATTCTGGAAATTCTCAGTGAGCACAGCAGAGCGTTTCCCCCTAAACCTTTATCACTGTCTTGTTTATAACGTGGCTTCTCCAGGCAGGCTGGGGTCTTAGCTTACAGAAGGAGCCGTGGGCGTGGAAGGGAGGAGATGAAGTTTGTGGTCCGAGGACTCCGGGCCGAGTGCGCCTGCTCTTATGCGTTGCCGGTTCCAGGGAAGACAGCATCTGGGTTAAGTCGAGCCTGTTTTTTTCCTCTTCC
>NW_023219840.1:2811-2897 GCF_002007445.2 Ailuropoda melanoleuca | reverse complement strand
GAAGCATCAAACTTTACATCGGAATCTGGGGATGAACTGTATGGTGATTAACATAATATAATAAAATAAAAAAAAATTTTAAAAAA
>NW_023219840.1:809-2332 GCF_002007445.2 Ailuropoda melanoleuca | reverse complement strand
ACTGTATGGTGATTAACATAATATAATAAAATAAAAAAAAATTTTAAAAAAGAGACTCATTTTGAACCCAAAGATGCATTCAGACTTAGAGTAAGGGGATGGAGTACCATCTTCCATGCAAATGGACCTCAAAGGAAAGCTGGAGTAGCAATTTTCATATCAGATAGATTGATTTTAAACTAGAGGCTATAGAGAGAGACACAGAAGGGCACTATATAATTCTTAAAGGAAGAATTCAAGAAGTGGATATGACAATTATAAATATATATTCCCCCAACAGGGGANTATTAATATATATGCCCCCAACAGGGGAGCAGCAAGATACACAAGCCAACTCTTAACCAAAATAAAGAGACATATAGATAAAAACACATTTATAGTAGGGGACCTCAACATCCCACTATCAGAAATAGACAGAACACCCTGGCAAAAACTAAGCAAAGAATCAAAGGCTTTGAATGCCATACTCGACACGTTGGACCTCATAGATATATATAGAACACTACACCCCAGAACCAGAGAATACTCATTCTATTCTAATGCCCTTGGAACATTCTCAAGAATAGATCATGTCCTGGGACACAAAACAGGTCTCAACCGATACCAAAAGATTGAAATTATCCCATGCATATTCTCAGACCACAACGCTCTGAAATTGGAACTCAACCACAAGGACAAATTTGGAAGAAACTCAAACACTTGGAGACTAAGGACCATCCTGCTCAAGAATGACTCGATAAACCAGGAAATCAGGAATCAAATTAAACAATTTATGGAGACCAATGAGAATGAAAACCCAACACTCCAAAATGTATGGGATATTGCAAAGGCAGTCCTAAAGGGGAAATACATAGCCGTCCAAGCCTCACTCAAAAGAATAGAAAAATCTAAAATGCCTTATTTATATTCTCACCTCAAGTACCTGGAACAGCAACAGAGGGACAGGCATAATCCACTCACGAGGAAGCAGCTGACCAAAATTAAAGCAGAAATAAATGAATTAGAAACCAGAAGTACAGTAGAGCAAATCAACAGGACTAGAAGCTTGTTCTTGGAGAGAATTCAAAAATTGATAGACCACTGGCAAGACTTATCCAAAAGAAAAGAGAAAGGACCGAAATTAATAAAATTATTAATGAAAAAGGAGAGGTCACGACCAGCAATATTGAAATTGGAAGGATTATTAGAAATTTTTATCAACAGCTATGTGCCAAAAAACTAAGCAATCTGGAAGAGATGGAGGCCTTCCTGGAAACCTATAAAGTACCAAGACTGAAACAGGAAGAAATAGATTTTTTAAACAGGCCAATTAATTATGAGGAGATTGAGTTTGTGTTAAATAACCTTCCAAATAACAAAACTCCAGGCCCGGATGGTTTTCCTGGGGAATTCTACCAAACATTCAAAGGAGAAATAATGCCAATTCTCTTAAAGCTATTTCAAAAAATAGAAACACAAGGAAAGCTACCAAACTCATTCTATGAGGCTAATATTACCTTGATCCCCAAGCCAGGCAAAGACAA
>NW_023219840.1:410-607 GCF_002007445.2 Ailuropoda melanoleuca | reverse complement strand
TAATGAATATGGATGCCAAAATCCTCAACAAGATCCTGGCTAATAGAATCCAACAGTACATTAAAAGGATTATCCATCAAGACCAAGTGGGATTCATACATGGGAAGTAAGCGTGGTTCAACACTCGCAAATCAAACAGTGTGATACATCATATCAACAAGAAAAGACTCAGGAACCATATGATCCTCTCAATTGAT
>NW_023219840.1:0-307 GCF_002007445.2 Ailuropoda melanoleuca | reverse complement strand
CCATCTATGAAAAGCCTACTGCAAGCATTATTCTCAATGGGGAAAAGCTGGAAGCCTTTCCCTTAAGATCAGGAACACGACAAGGATCCCCACTCTCGCCACTATTATTCAACATAGTACTAGAAGTCCTTTCAACAGCAATCAGACGACAAAAAGGGATCAAAGGTATCCAAATCAGCAAAGAAGAAGTCAAATGTCTCTCTTCACAGAAGACATGATACTCTATATGGAAAACACAAAGGAATCCACTCCCAAACTATTAGAAGTTATAGAACAACTCAGTAAGGTGGCAGGATACAAAATCAAT
>NW_023219839.1:0-665 GCF_002007445.2 Ailuropoda melanoleuca | reverse complement strand
GTGGTCGCCGGGCATTATTTCCTCCGTGTCAAGGCTGGGAGGCTGGGCCCCGGGGGCCAGGACACGAACCCACAGTCACGGCGGTGAGGGACAGCGCTCAGACCGAGCAGCGGGTCCAGCACCCGAGCCACGCACACACTTATGCAATAGTGCGTGACACAAGAGGGCGTCCAGGCTCAAATCAGCCCCGAGAGGGAGCTCCTGTCTGGCCACGGGGCACCTTCTCTCCGGTGTGCCCAGCCTGACGTCTGTCACACTCAGAAGGAGATCTGCTTTCCATGCGGTCGGGCTCCCTAAGCGAGTTTCCACGCCAACTGGGAAGTGCCTCCAGTGGCCCATCCCTGCAATGGTCACACCCCAGCTGCTGGAGGTTCAGGCTTCCGGGCAGAGGCTGGCGGGCAGGCTCAGCCCCCAGCCAGAGGATAACGGCTTCTGCAGCTGGCCACTCTCAGAGCAATCAGCGAGCGACGTACATCAACGGACGGCCTCTTCTATCGTGTCCCCAGTGGAAAATGGGGTCCCAAGGCTGTTGGTGAATCTGACGATGTGGGATCTCGTGGTTAATCCATTTGGAAGGGGTGACTCCCAACCCCTAGGCCAGCTGGGCGCGTGGAGGGGCCAGGCTGCTGTGTCTTCCCGCACGCACACCTTACACTCTCCCAAGG
>NW_023219838.1:0-665 GCF_002007445.2 Ailuropoda melanoleuca | reverse complement strand
GCCTAAGAACCACGCTCTGGCTTATAAATTATCTTGAAATTGTTTCCTTTTCCCATTAGACTATGAATTTTCAAATTTAGGGACTATGATAGAAATTCCTAACAAATTGCTATATATAAATGTAGGTGCTAATAAATATTAACCAGTATGATGGAACTGAACTATGTTGAACTGAATCAAATCAAATCAAATAGAATCAAATTGAATTACATGGTTTATCTCCAAAGGACATCAAAATAAATACGCAGTGAGGAATGCACATCTATCTACTCAGAGACCACAAAGATATTTTCAGCAATATTTAGAAGTCAAAACATTCTATATTTCATTTAAGAATATCTCCCAACAAGTAAATTTACATTTGCACAAGATTTCCAAAAATTTTTTGTCTGTAGGGTCTCAGAGCACAGGGTCTTGGAACAAAATTAAATCCAAACAAAATTAAATGTATTTATAATTGTGCTCTCCTTGGCTGCTGAGTTACCAGTAGTCATGAAAAATGGCAATGTAAATAATGGAAAATTGAATCTCGGACACTTTTTAAAGAATGATTGGAAACAGGAATGAATTAGATCACAGAAAGAAGCCAACTCCACAGAGATTTGCAAGCATCACGAGGATAGGATGTTCTTTCCCGTGATATTATTTTTGAGCAAACTATCCCT
>NW_023219837.1:0-2921 GCF_002007445.2 Ailuropoda melanoleuca | reverse complement strand
GGGAGGCAACTCCAGGCCAGGTGGGGCCTTTCCTCCACTGGGCGCTGGGTGTGGGAGGGGCCACGCCAGGAACCTGTGCCTGGTATGTGGGGCTGAGGTCTCCTCCTAGCCAACTTCACATGGGCCTGGGCCGGAGTGCAGGCCCCTGGCCCTTTGGACCTTCGCCAGCAACTTGAGCTGTTTCTCAAGGAGGGTTCCAGGGAATGTTGGTCCCAGAAGATGCTCCAGGAGAAGGACTTTGGAGGCCGAATTGGCTTGAGAAACTCTGCTTGCTCTCTCCTCTGGGAGGAGGCTAGTGAAGGCTCCAGCCGGTCCTCAGTGAAGACTTGGCTTCATCCTGTGACTTCCAATCCCCCTGGATGCTGTCCGCATGGAAGCAAAGTCTGCTTTGGGAAACGTTGGCCACAGGCATCTGTGCCCGCCCTGCACGGGGAGGGTGTCTGCGTGCAGGGCGACGGGCTTTCTTTTCCAGGCTTTGGACTTGTGTGCACCTTGTCTGGAGGAGGGGTTTGCTGCTACCCCTGCTCCCCTCCCGAAGCCAGGGGCACTCCAGAATCCTCCGTGCTTCATGGGGCAGAGAGAAGGGAGCCCCTCTCTGCCTGTGTAATGGGAAGGGAAATGGCCAGGTGGGCGAGGGCAGTGGGCTCTGTCTTGGCTGGGTGCTGGGGTCTCATGCAGTTCCAGGGAAAAAGCATAGAGGTCTTTCTTCAGGCTGCTGGCCCTGGGGGAGACTGGGGCAGGAGAGGCCCCCGGGGCCCGGCCGTGCTGGCCATGCGCAGAGGGGGCCGGGAAGCAAGCTGCCTGGGCTCAGAGGGGCTTCCCAGTGCTCAGCTTCAGAGCTGGATGGCCCAGGGCTGCCCAGAGACCAGTGAGGAACCAGTGACCCACGGCAGGCTCTTCAGGCTCCGTGCATGGGGGCCAGGCCAGGGAGAGGCTCAGCGAAGTCAGAGGAGGGGAGCCAGGTGTGCAAGGTGGATTTGGGAAGGGGTTAGGGATAGAGTCTCTGGAAGCTTCACTTGGAACATGCCTGGGAGCCCGCCGGCTGCCTGGGGCAGGGAACAGGATTTACTTGTGTGAGCTGGAGCAGAACCCGGACCTGGGCAGGTGGGGTGCAGGGAGGAACAGCACAGTGGTCAGGGGTTGAGAACAGGGGCAACGGCCCGGTAGTGAGCACCCCATCTCTGGAGGTATTTTAGAAGGAGCTGGGTCCCATCAAGCTCTCAGCCAGGCAGAGATGGCCTGGGGTGGAGGCTAAGAGTGTGAGCAGTGGTGTTTGTTCACTAACCTCCAACCACAGGTGAGACACAGGTCTGGGTTTGAATCCCCCCTTTTCCTCTCCCTCGCTCTGCAACTTTGGGCTGCTCACTTAAATTCTCTAAGCCCTGGCTTCCTCACCTGTGAAACATCTGTGGTTTCTATCCCTTTCCCTGCTGGGGAGAGTGAGTCTGAAAACTGGGGCCTCGAACAGCCCTTGGGGAAGTTCAGGTCCAAGGTCAGGTTAGAAGGGGATGCCCTGGTCACGTAGGAGGCAGAGTGCCGGTGTGGGCATGAAGAGGGACCCCAGCGGGCTTGCCTTCAGCCTCTAGCTGCATTGCCTCGGCCTTCCTGTGGCCCCCGGATCTCCCAGAAGAGCCGCCCAGAGAGGCCTGGCTCTCCCTGCCTTTGTGGGCCGGCCACCCCTCCCCGCGCTCACAGTGAGGGCCGGCGAGCAGCGATGGGGGGCCCAGGAAACAGCCCTGTGTGCCCTGTGGCTGGGCGATCGAGAGGGTCTTGGGTGGGCTTGGTCTACTGAGTGGTATAATGGGGATGCATGCGGCCTCTGTGTGCAGGAGTGGGGGTTCCACCCGAGAGGCCTAGGCCAGGCGGGGACCCTGCTGCTTGGGGCCCTTCCCCAGGGGCCGGCGCGGCGTGGGAATGTGCTGGCTCAGGCTTCATCCGCACAAGCAGATTGACAAGATCCAGGGCCTGTGCTCTGCCTCCCAGGGGACAAGATTGACGGCCGATCAGCGGGGGGCAGGCGGCTGAGGCAGGGTGTGCTGGGAACTGCCAGCCCCTGACTCCCTCCTGGTCCCTCCCTCTCCCCCCAGGCCTGGCCCTGGCCTCTCGTTTGGGACGTCGGAGGGGAAGGGCCTGGCACCCCACGGTGGCCCTGAGATGGTCGGGGAACCATGGCAGGAGGTGAGCCCCAGGCATCTGCCGTGCCAAGACCATGAAGGGTGCAGAAGGGGACGCAGGCCCTTGTTCCCGCAGCGGCCCCAGGGGCTCCTGCTCCTATGGGCTGCCCTTTCCCCCTGCCTCTGGGGCGAGTATGGCACGTCACGGCTCCCATACCCTCTCTACTCCTCCCGCAGGCAGGCTGGCTCCCTGCCAGGCCCAGGACCCCCCAGACTCCTGCTCTGTAAAAATCAGTAAGTTCCTAACCTAGGCCGGCTTCAGGGTAGAGATGGGAAGGGGATAACTGGGGGAGGGGCGCGGTGTGCAGAGATCGCCCAACGAGAGGAGGAGCCTGGGCAAGCCAAGTGTCTTCTCTTCATCCAGGTGCTTTTCCCTTGCAGCTGTGGTGACTTGCTGTCCTGGCCAAGGCCTCCGCCTCCTGACGCTGGAAGGGCCCTGCAGGTGGTCCCAGCAGGCGGGGTTCAGAGAGCCCTGGGGTCTGAGGTGGAGCACCGGGGGTTGTGGCCAGGGTGAAAGTGAGGGCCTCCAGGGCTGCGACAGAGCCCCTGCACGTGTGTCAGCCATGTCCTCATTCCCGTCCGCTTGCCCACTGGGGCAGCAGAGGCCCAGAGATGGGCATTGCCCTCCGGGGACATGTGTCAGGGCTGGGGACACCCCAGGGACTCCTTTCTTCCGTCTGAGGCTCTCCTTCTGGCTTCTTCAGTGGGATGGGAAAGGAGCTGCTGATTCATCTGTGGGAGGAGATG
>NW_023219836.1:0-1625 GCF_002007445.2 Ailuropoda melanoleuca | reverse complement strand
CGGAAAGCATAATGCAAAGAAGTGTAAGGAGGTGCCAATCAGTAAATCTTAGAGTGGAAGTGTAATCCAAAAGAAGTCAAGGAACGAGGGACAAACAGGAGACAATAGACCACATCCAGCCTTAGCTGCCATCTCGTGGAGTGTTAATGAGCCAGATGCTCCAGTTAAAAGGCGCTGTCACGTCAATGAAAAAAATCACAGCCTAACTCCAAATTAATGAATTAAATTAAAAGTCGGGTGCTGGAGGACTGACATCATAGAGGAATTTTTACTGCTTTGTTGAGGACATTCTTGAGGGAACCTGCGTTGGTGGTGGCAGGAGGCTTGCGGACCCTGAGGCCGCCCTGCCCTTGCTTCGTGCCTCGCAGTGAGCAGGTGGCCATGCCTGGTGGTGTCACAGACACAGTTTTGACTCCCAGACCCCCCAGGGACCCACGTGTACTCAGAGCCACCCCCTCGAGCTGTCGCAGGCGGGAGCGGGTGGCAGTGTGGCACGTTTGGACAGCCGGGCGGTGTTCTCTGGGCGCCAGCAGCTGGGGGGCACACCGGTGTCCTGGCTCAGCTCTGCAGCCGTACCCGGTGCATGTGTGGGGTCTGGGTTACTCGGCCAAGTTCTCACAGACCCCACACCTTGCTCTCCTCTCTCCTTCCTCTCCAGTGAGAGAAATGATGAGTTCTGTCCCTCTCCGTAGCCCACGGCGTGGTTCCCGCCGGAGGCCAGGTGTCCAGTACCCAGGAGGCAGTGTGTGCACCACCTGTCCTCCACCTTCTAGACGTGCTGGGACTCGAGGTGGCGAAGTCGTGGCAGCAGGCCGACCACACTCTTCCTTTGCTTGCAGCCTCTGCCCCTGCACCGCTGACCTCGGGATGCCCACGGCAACGCCAGCCCCTCGCACGTCCTGCCCCCTTGCTGTCCCGTCTCAGCAGCCAGCCAGCCGTGTCTAATGTCCTGTATGGACAACCCCAAACACCCCAGTCTCTCCTGTCCAGCAGACCAGGGGGTTGTCTCCCGGGTGACTGGCTCTCCCCGTCTGTGCTCCCCTCAATCCCTCATGCCTCCTGGGCCTCCTGCCTGATGACCTTGCTCTGTCCCACTGACAAGATGAAGCTCCTCTCCCGCAGCCAGTCTGCGTGCCCTCTCACCCCCCAGAGCCACTCCCGTCACGGTGCCCGTGGGCCTTGCCGCCAAGGGCAGCCTGCTGCTCGGGTCTCTCCTGCACCTGCACATACTCCACAGGACTGCTGGCACCGCCTCCGTCCTGTGGCCTCCAGGACACGCTGACTCCTGGGTTTCCTCCCGTCCATCTGGCCGCTGCTTCTCTCTGCACTCGCTGTCTTGGTGACCGCTTCTCCTTTCTGGCTTCAGATGCCACCCACAGGCTGGCAACTCCCAGACTTAAGTCCAGGGCAGATGTCTGCCCCAAGCTCTAGACACACACGTGCCCAGACGCTCAGAGGGTATGGCAGCCATAGTATGCAGGCCAAACGCAGGACAGCACCCCTATTCACCGAACCTGCTCCCCCAGCTGCGTCCCCGTGGCCACCAACAGCCATGTCGTCCTCCTCGTGCCTGAGGGCGGGACCCTCCTGAGTCAGCTTGCCTGCGTCCGCCAGAGTCGCCCTGC
>NW_023219835.1:0-665 GCF_002007445.2 Ailuropoda melanoleuca | reverse complement strand
AATTCAGGGGTGCAAAAAATAATGATACCTGAAAACCACTGAGCTGGTATAAAATAAGTCAAAAATTGCAGAAGTCATTGGTCTGTTCTGGTTTTTGTTGTTGTTTTTTTGTTCCTGTTTTTAGTTTCTATTTCATTTATTTCTACTATAATCTTTATTATTTCCTTCCTTCTACTAGCTTTGGGCTTTGTTTGTTCTTTTTTCTACCTCCTTTAGGTGTCAGGTTAGGTCGTTTATTTCAAGTTTTTCTTCCTTCTTGAGGTAGGCCTGTATTGCTATAAACTTTCCTTTTAGGACTGCTTTTACTGCATCCCAAAGGTTCTGAACATTGTGTTTTCATTTTCATTTGTTTCCGTGTATTTTAAAATTTCCTTTTTGATTTCTTAGTTGACCCATTCATTGTTTAGTAGCATGTTACTTAACCTCCATGTATTTGTGGTCTTTCCAGATTTTTTCTTGTGGTTGATTTCTAGTTTCATAGCTTTGTGGTCAGAAAAGATGATGCATGGTGTGACTTCAGTCGTTTTGAACTTGTTGAGACTAATTTTGTTGCCTAATATGTAATTTGTTCTGGATGGTGTTCCATGTGCACTAGAAAAGAATGCATATTCTGCTGTTTTAGGATAGAATGTTCTGAATATATATGTTAGATCCATTTGGTCCAA
>NW_023219834.1:0-665 GCF_002007445.2 Ailuropoda melanoleuca | reverse complement strand
TGAAATCGTCATGTTTTAAACCTCTGTAAGGAAACTTGTCAATGTGGCAAAATGTAGGCAGAGCCTTCAATGCAGAAAGAGTGTTCAGATATCTTTACAACCGGTTTTTTGGTGATAGCTCCATCACTTCTTATCTCCTTAGTTGTCAGTGGTAGATAGGGCTTGTATTGCCCAGCATAGGTGAACTATTAAGTTTGTTTCCATACAGATTATTTCCACCTTTCAGAGCTAGCAGCCTTGGTTCAAGTGAAAGCCTGTCTGAGCAGGGACATCACTAAGGGAAGGGGGGCAGGTAGAAAGACTGGCCTCTGGGCCCACTGTGATGGGACCAGACAAGGAACTCAGGCCACCACAGTCTTGTTCATCAGTTAGGACATGTTTATTGGTTTCACCATCCTAGGATCCAGAGATACCTACTTGTAAAAGGACATGGTTCTTTCTCACTATTCAAGACCTTCAAAAGCATTTCAACCTCAGGACACCTGGGTGGCTCAGTTTGTTGTGTCCAACTCCTGATTTTGGCTCAGGTCATTATTTCAGGGTCTCAGGGTCCTGGGATCGAGCCCAGCATCAGGCTCTGCGCTGAGCTTGGAGCCTGCTTGGGATTCTCTCTCTTCTTCTCCCACTTGTTCTCTCTCTCTTTAAAAAAAAAAAAAAAAAAGGCA
>NW_023219833.1:0-665 GCF_002007445.2 Ailuropoda melanoleuca | reverse complement strand
AAAAACCTCAACTTTCCATTGCATGATCTGTCTTGCTCTGTTACGTAACTTTCATTCTTCCCTGAATAATATTCATTTTAGTAATTGTCTCCTTTAAGCAGGTTCTCAAAATGAGGAGACTAACCATAGCTCACATATTGTAGGAATGCAATCACAAAGCAGAAAAAGTTGGGAGTGTGTTTACTCATTCATGACTTTATAAGTATTTATTGCACAATTACCACATGGCAAGCACTGCTCATGTCTGGGGATATAGTGACAAACAAGAAAAATAAGGTCCCTGACCTGCAGTAGCTTATGTTTTAGTAGATGTATGGGTGATAAACTTTGAAGGAATAAACTAAGAAAATAACTTCAATTTGTGATGTGTTAATGAAGACAGTAAGTCAGGTGGTAAGATAAGAAGTTGTAGGTAGCTCATACCTAGAGTAAGTCAAATTCATAGATAGAAAGCAAAATGGCAGTTGCCCTGGGCTGGGGTGGGGGAGGCAGGGCATGGGGAGTTAGTGTTTAACCACAACAGAGTCTCAGTTGGGGAAAATGAAGAGTTCTGAAGATGGATGGTGGTGATGGCTGCACAACAGCGTGAATGCATATACTGGGCTGTATACTTACAATGGTGACAATGGTAAATTTTACATGTATATTTTACCACAATAAAAAAA
>NW_023219832.1:0-665 GCF_002007445.2 Ailuropoda melanoleuca | reverse complement strand
GTGTGCTATTATTAGCTCTGAGGCCCGTGCTGGCCTCTGAGGTGGTTCCAGCCTCGGCTGCCTTGGCGGAACAGAGATGGACCAGGTCCTTCCAACCCCGCCCCGGGGAGCCCTCGGAGCCAGCCTGGCCTGGCCTGGCCCCACAAAGATGGATGCGGGGACAGGCTGATTCAGAGGCCTCCAGATGGGCGGCCCCATCCCCACCTGGGGCTCCTGCCGCCTCTGGACAGGTGTGAAAGCCCCAAGGCCTCTCGCCTTCAGGCAGCCTTTTCCGGCCCTGCCAGCCCCGAGGTGAGGCCAGGCAGCCCTCGGGCCTTGGCAGCCTGGCGAAGCCTCCAGCTGGGCGGATGATGGATGGGGCAGTGTCAGCGCTCGCCAGAGAGTGGATTTTGTGTGTGTTTGACATTTATTTACTGTCCATATAAACACTAACACCTATGAAGCATGCTCCCCGTGTGATAGCTTGGCTGAAGGCAGCTCTTAAACACATAAATTATGCACACCTCGCTAATGAAGGGCCTGACAGCCAGGAAGGTCTATTTACCGCGGCCGAGTTTCCATATAAAACCGGGAACCGGCGAGCCAGGATTTGCGCATGACCACAGCCCTGCCTGTCCAGACTCCGACTCGTTTCTTTCTTTCTTTTTTTTTTTAAATCTCTCCTC
>NW_023219831.1:0-665 GCF_002007445.2 Ailuropoda melanoleuca | reverse complement strand
GGGGTGGGTGGGAACGTAAAATGCCGCAGCCGCTGTGGAAAACAGTATAGCGGTTCCTCAAAATATTAAACGTAGGATTACCACGTGATCCAGCAATGCCTCTCCTAGGTATACGCCCAAAGATCTGAAAGCAGGGACTTGAACAGGTATTTGTACAACCCTGTTCATAGCAGCATTATTCACAATAGTTAAAAGGTGGGACAACCCAAGTGTCCACCGACAGATGAATAGACACACAAAATGTGATTTAAAAAAAACATACAGTGGAATACTATTCGGCCTTAAAAAGGAAAAATTCTGACACAGGCTGCCACATGGATGAGCCCGTGGGACCTTAGGCTCAAGGAAATAACCCAGTCACAAAAGGACAAATATTGTATGACTCCACATCTATGAGGCACCTCAAGCAGGTAGATTCATAAAGAAAGAACATGGGGGACGCCTGGGTGGCTCAGTCGGTTAAGTGTCTGCCTTCAGCTTGGGTCATGATCTCAGGGTCCTGGGTTCGAGCCCCACATTGGGCTCTCTGCTCTGCAGGGAGCCTTTTTCTCCCTCTGCCTGCCACTCCCCCTGCTTGTGCTCTCTCTCTCTCTGTGTCAAATAAATAAATAAAATCTTTAAAAAAAAAAAAAAAGAAAGAAAGAAAGAAAGAAAGAAAGAAAGAA
>NW_023219830.1:0-665 GCF_002007445.2 Ailuropoda melanoleuca | reverse complement strand
CATCCATTATTTTAATTTTTCATCTATAAATAATTGTATTCCACATGAGCCAGTGGATAATTAAATGTAATTTTAATTAAATTGCTTATGTAATTAATTTTTAAATATAATTTGATTAAATTGAATTAACAGAGTTTCTATTTGTTTCCCTAATTATATGTTATCTATTTAGATAGGGATCCTACAGTGTCTTGCATATCTTAGGGTGACCTTGTATTTATGTAAAGATAGATCAATACAATATTGAGAAATGATAAAGAAAGCAGAAATAGCTCCAAGCACAGTTAATTTTCAACAGAGATCAATGCAATTCAGGGACAGAAAAATGTCATGGTGCTCAACTAATTGTCTCTATAAAAACAGAATGAACGTGAATTCCTATCTCAATGTGAAAAATCTTTATTTGAATTGGAATATTAGACTAAATTTGAAAGCTGAAAGTATAAAGATCCTAAAAGAAAAAATAGAATAATACTGTAATGAACTTGAGGAAAGCAAAGATTTCTTAGTCTACAAAAAGCACAGCTATAAAAAGAGGAAAATCAATGATTGAACTTCATCGAAGTAAAAAACATCAATTTTGAAAGATGCATTATAAATTTGAGAAGTCAAGTCACAGATGGAGAAAATATTCACAATGCATATAACTGAAAAATAAAGTCCCA
>NW_023219829.1:0-665 GCF_002007445.2 Ailuropoda melanoleuca | reverse complement strand
AAAACAAATAATAAAGTTAAGAAATGGGCAGAAGACATGAATAGACACGTTTCCAAACAAGATACCCAGATGGCTAACAGACACATGAAAAGATACTCATCATCATCATCATCATCATCATCATGAGGGAAATACAAATCAAAACCACAACGAGATACCACCTTACACCTCTCAGAAAGGGGTAAAATTAACAACAGAAGAAGAAACACCAGTTATTGGCAAGGATGCAGAGAAAAGGGAACCCTCTGCACTGTTGGCGGGAATGCAAACTGGTGCAGCCACTCTGGAGAAGTTCAGAGGTTCCTCAAAAAGTTAAAAATAGAACTACCCTATGATCCAGTAATTGCACTTCTAGGTATTTACCAAAGGATACAAAAATACAGATTCAAAGGGGTATACGACGCACCCTGATGCTTATAGTAGCATTATCAACAACAGCCAAACTATGGAGAGAAACCAAATGTTGATCAACTGATGGATAAAGAAGGTATGGTATATATACCCAATGGAATATTATTCAACCATCAAAAAGAATGAAATCTTGCCATTAGCAACAGGTGGATGGAGCTAGAGTGTCTTACGCTAAGTGAAATGAGTCTGTCAGAAAAAGACAAATACCATATGATCTCACTCATATGTGGAATTTAAGAAAGAACACAGATGAA
>NW_023219828.1:0-665 GCF_002007445.2 Ailuropoda melanoleuca | reverse complement strand
GTTGACTAAATCCAGGGTGGGGTACAGGAGGCCCACCCACACTGTCTCTAGGACCTCCTCGCTGACTATGCCTCCAGGTGATCGCTGAAGTAGATTTGAAAACTGGTCCTGTCAATTCTAAACATCACTGCTCCTTGAACTCTACAAAATAAGAGATAGCGGTTGGTTTATCTCGGATGGCCATGGAAGAGCATGCCATTAGCAGCCTTTTGGGAAGTACTAATAATCTACATTTTTTGTTCTTTCACCTCAGTGGTCCAAGTGCAGACAAGGCAGACAGACTCTGAGAGCTAGGATTAAAAAGAAAATAAAAAACAGCTCACAGTAATGACCCCTCCCAAGAAAAGACCCAGCAATCTTCCGGCTACAGTAGCAGTAATCCCAAACCCACTACAGCATCTAATTGAAATATTGATTCTTCCGTTAGGTCTCTAACTTAAAATTCCAGAGCAGAGAGCTCCCCACCACACAGACATCCCCTTCACAGAATCACATCACAGAGCACATAGTGTTTCCTTAGCATTAAGCTTCCCCAGGCTTTCATTTCAATTAGTCATAAAAAAAGATCAAGAAGGAAAGTATTGTCGGAAAGATTCCAGTCAGTGTTTTATTGCCTGAAACAGTTCTCAGGATTAACCATTTCATATCAGAAAGGGAATTCTGCA
>NW_023219827.1:385-725 GCF_002007445.2 Ailuropoda melanoleuca | reverse complement strand
GGCATAAGGTGGTATCTTACTGTGGTTTTGATTTGAATTTCCCTGATGGCTAATGATTTTGAACATTTTTTTCATGTGTCTGTTACCCATTTGTATGTCCTCATTGGAAAAATGTCTGTTCATGTCTTCTGCCCATTTTATGATTTATTTGTTTCTCATGTATTGAATTTGAGAAGTTCTTTGTAGATCTTGGATACCAGTCTTTTCTCTGTAGCGTCATTTGCAAATATATTCTCCCATTCCGTGGGCTGCCTCTTAGTTTTTTTGATTGTTTCCTTGGCTGTGCAGAAGCTTTTTATTTTGATGAAGTCCCACATGTTCATTTTATCTTTTGTTTCTC
>NW_023219827.1:0-171 GCF_002007445.2 Ailuropoda melanoleuca | reverse complement strand
CAATTTTCCCAGCGCCATTTATTGAAGAGACTGTCTTTTTTCCACCGGATGTTTTTTCCTGCTTTATCAAAGATTAGTTGCCCAAAGAGCTGAGAGTCCGTTTCTGGGTTCTCTATTCTGTTCCATTGGTCTATGTGTCTGTTTTTGTACCAGTACCATGCTGTCTTTGTG
>NW_023219825.1:0-2058 GCF_002007445.2 Ailuropoda melanoleuca | reverse complement strand
GTAGAGGGCCCTGCTTGAAGCAGGCAGGGTACTCCGATGTTGGGGCCCACCCTGGGAGGACTGGGGCCTGGTGGGGGCGCGTGGGGAGGAAATAGGGGAGGGGTTCCTCTATGGGATTCTGGGGAAGTCGCTCAGCCTCTCTGAATTACAGATCGCTCCTCCCTGCCTCTGCCCTGCTTTCTGAGTTGGGGAACACGGATTCCGGGGTCACTCACCTTCTTCAGGGCCACAAACTCGTTCTCAGCGGTGGCCCTTAGTGCCACCTCCTCTTCGTATCTGGAGATAAAGGGCGCACGGCTCAGGACTAGAACTTTAATACGCTGGGATTTGAAGAGGGAAAAAAGAGAACGAAAGCCCAGACAAACACATCCCAGGAACTGGATCTCTGGGAGGCGGTGATAGAATCAAAAAGCATTGGGCTAGAAGGGAATTTGTCCATCCCTTTCTTCTGGGCACTCAATCCACCCCGTCACCCAGTGCCCTTCTGGTTTCAGGGACTCTCCTTCCTGTTGTGGGTGGTGGGTGTGCAGGGGTGCCATGCACATGTTTATAGGCTTTCTGTTTCTGGAGCATAACTCCCTGGGGGACAGGAACCCCATAGGAGTTCTGGTGCCCCCCCCATCCCACCTCAGGGCTTAGCATAGCACCCGGAACATACAGGAGATGTCAGTAAATGTTTGATGAATTAATGAAACAAACACATAAGGACAAAGTGGCTGGAGAAGCTCCCCTCCACCCACCCCCCGCCATGTGTAAACTCCCAGAGCATTTTTCCTCAGGCTTCTTCCTATTGGAAAGTTCCTCTTGTGGTCTAACCCAAATCTATCCTGATTTGGCTTAATCCCCTTTCCTTTCTTGAGACTATCCTCCTGGCCACACTCACTTCTTCTTGTAGCCCTCCATCACTTCCTGCACGTGGTTGAGCTCTGAGGCCAGCCTCCCGCTGTCGGCCTCCACGCACTCAGCCTCCCGCCTCAGCGTCTCGATGTAGCCCTCGAACAGGGGCTCCAGGTTGCTCTCGCAGCACTTGCGGTTCTGGTAGAACTGCCACTTGGTCTCCAGCAGCTTGTTCTGCTGCTCCAGGAAGCGCACCTGGTGTGCAAATGGGAGAAAAGTCTTTGGGAGAAGCCAGTATCCCCAGCCCTCTTCAGACAGCAGGGAGAGTCAAGACTGAACTAGGAGGGGTGCCTGGGTAGCTCAGTCATTAAGTGTCTGCCTTCGGCCCAAGGCGTGATCCCAGGGTTCTGGAATAGAGCCCGCATCAGGCTCCCTCCTCCCCTGGGAACCTGCTTCTTCTTCTCTCACTCCCGCTGCTTGTGTTCCCTCTCTGGCTGGCTGTCTCTCTCTCTGTCAAATAAATAAATAAAATCTTAAAAAAAAAAAAAAAGGACTGAACTAGGAGTGAGGTGTGCAGAAGAAAGGGGTGGACAGCAGGGCCCCTGCTGGGCTCTATTGGCCTGAGGAGGCATGAGGAGAAGGTATGGTCTTCGGTGGCCTAAACTCTTGCATTGGATACTCAGCCATCTCTGCAGGCCAAGTAGCTGATGTGAATGGGGGAAGGTTCTGGAAAATGGGGAGGGTGAAGACTTCGGGGAAGTGAAGCATGCTAGCCTTTCCTGGAAATCACTCACACTGAAGATAGGCAATGGTGAAGACGTACTGTGCGGGCCAGAGAGGATGCCAGCAAACAAGACGAGGCCCCCTGAGTCCCCACCTCCAGTGTTCAGCTCAGACACTTCAGCATTACCTTGCTTTTTAGCCCTGGTATCCTTCCATCCAATCTGCTGAGCGGAGCTGGGAATTTCCTACTTGGAACTTCCAGAAACGAGGACTGGGGATTGCTGATACTCGATGGGCTCACTTCAGGGGGGGTCTTAGCTGACAGGGCTGGCGCTATGGTAGGGAGTCTCGTGGCTGCCTTAGCCCCCATCTTGCTTTTTAAAGTCATGGCCAGCTCACACACTGGGCTGTTCCTAGCTCTGGTGTGGAGAACTCTGGGGCCAAGAGGGGGAGCCACAGTCCAGTGTCACACAGCAGATCAGGGGAGAGACTGGACGT
>NW_023219823.1:0-665 GCF_002007445.2 Ailuropoda melanoleuca | reverse complement strand
TCCCATAACGCTGGAATCACGCCCTGAGCCGAAGGCAGACGCTTAACCGCTGTGCCACCCAGGCGCCCCTACATTCTAATTCTTAAGCTATCGTTCCTTTGACCTATAACGATCCCTCCATGACCCTTACTAATTCCTAATCATCTTCAACACTTGGCTCAGGCTTCACTGACTTTAGGAAGTCTTTCTTGATGAGGGTCCCTCACACTGTTGGGTAACCGCCTGGAAAGCTCCCATAGCACCCTGTGCATTCCATTGTCCTAGTGCTAACCACTATGCATTGATTGTGTTTCCCCTGCAGAGTGTAACTTCTTTGAAGCCAGGGACTGCTTCTTTTATGACACACGGTAGATGCTAATGAACGCAGCACTGTGATAATTAAAGGACGTATTATATAGGATGTGCTTATTAGCACATAAGAGCCATGTATCACTGTCTTGAGATTTCTACTGGAAGCAGTTCTTTTTTTTTCTTTTTTTTAAAGATTTTATTTATTTGTGTGTGTGTGTGAGAGAGAGTGAGCACAAGCAGGGGGAGCAGCAGGAAGAGGCAGAGGGAGAAACAGGTTCCCAGCTGTGCAAGGAGCCCCATGAGGGACTCAATTCCAGGACCCTGGGATCATGACCTGAGCTGAAGGCAGATGCTTAACTGACTGAGCCACCCAG
>NW_023219822.1:0-665 GCF_002007445.2 Ailuropoda melanoleuca | reverse complement strand
TGAGAGCTGGCAGAATATCATGACCCCCATTGTACGGCTGGGGAATCAGACTCAGACTTGAGGCTACAGCCATGCAACTAAGGTCGAAAAGCTAGTGAGAGAACTAGCTAGCGAGGAGAAGCCAGCCAATTCAGTTTTCCATACCATCATGCTGCCGTTTGAGATTATTAAGAAAGACAACCTGTGGCAAGCGAATACAATTTATCTCTACCCCACCAAATATTTGTGAGGCCAGTGAAACGTCAGAGTTAAACGTCTCCGATGGCTGGGTGGAAACAATTTTTTTGTTTACATGGCTTAGAGTTAGAAGGCAGCTCTACTGCTGTCTTTTCCAAGCTTAAAACAGTAGGTACAGCGAAAAGGAGTTTACTCAGCTGCTGACCAGAGTCCGTGGGGGGCCACACTGAGGCCTGCCATCTTTAAAGCGCTCTCCGACGACGTGCATGTGTCATACCTCCTGTTGACAAATTCCCCCCCGGCACCGAGGTAACTGTGAGCAGGGAGGCAGGGGGTGTTCATGGAAAACAGCAAGAGGGGACTGCAAGTCCAAAGCTTTGAAGTGAAGATATAAAAAGACATAAATTCTGTTCTGGAAGTTCGGAGAAGACCCTCATCCAGGAATAACACAGACACTGTGGGAAAAGTGGCCCTCATCCCAAAGGCAG
>NW_023219821.1:0-665 GCF_002007445.2 Ailuropoda melanoleuca | reverse complement strand
TTGTCCTAAATTGAAGCAAAGTGACCAAGCCTATATATTCCCCACCTCTATCAATAATCATTGCATGTCAGTCACTCTGGGGAGCGAGTGCCTTGAGGCAGGTGGCTCTTTGAAGCTGAGTCAAACCCTGCATCTGTTGACAAAGTCCTATGAGAAGCCTGTGCATGGCTCCTCCCGTTCCCTGTCACCACCTGCAGATTAGAGAGTAATAAGGATGGTCTCCTACGAGAACTGACCCAGATGGGCAAATCTAGACATCTGAAACTGGCGGGCCTGGCAAAGTACAGATGGCAGAAAGGCAGCTAGCATACAAGGGCTGACAGAACACTGGGAGCTCAGGGTTTGTCCGAGTGGTACTTCTGCACACCCAGCGCGGTTCGGGTCCTCTGCGTCTCCTTGCACGGAGCCATACCCTGTCAGCCAGCTGTCCTCACTCCTAGAGGGTGGTGGGGGTTTTTCAGGGCCCCATACCATGGTCCCTCTACCTTTGCCCATAAGGCTCTTCTTCCATGGTTGGGACACTAGCTCTCATGCCCTCACTGGGTTGGATCTCTCTTTTTTCTTGCTAATAGGCTTTGCCCCCATGGAACATATTTCACTATTAAATCTAGAATGTTGACTCCAACGACCCCATGAGAACTGATATTACCATGTTACTCCTGTCT
>NW_023219820.1:0-665 GCF_002007445.2 Ailuropoda melanoleuca | reverse complement strand
GAAACTCAAGCAGATTCCACACTGAGCTTGGAGCCCGACATGGGGCTCAATCTTATGGCCCTGAGATTGGGACCTGAGCCAAAATCAAGAGTCAGAAGCTTAACTGACTGTACCATGCAGATGCCCCAATAAAAATATTTTAAAACTAGGGGCACCTGGGTGGCTCAGTCGGTTAAGTGTCTGCCTCGGCTCAGGTCATGATCCCAGGGTCCTGGGATCAAGCCCCACATTGGGCTCCATTCTGGGCAAGTGCTATAAGCCTTCCCTGTAGACCATTTGCACTGTGTATCAAGAGAGTTTAAATTGTTCAAACTCTGATCCAGTACTTCTTTTTCTATAATTTTTCTTTTGCATAATCCTAGTTGATCATAAGAATTTGTGTGTAAGGTTATTGATATTAGCACATTTATAAAAGCAAAGTGAGGGATAACTAAATGACCAGCAAGAGAAGAATGTTCAGTAAATTTTGGCATAGGAAATCATGCAGTCATTAAAAACCGAGTTTTCAGAGTATTTTGTGGCATGAAAGGATCACCAAAACTGGATTCAAAGCTACGTACATTATATTCCTAATTTTAAAACATTTTATATGTATCATGACTAGAAGGAAGTATTCCAAAAAGTTAACAATATCTATTTCTACCTAGTAGGATTATAGGTAATTT
>NW_023219819.1:0-665 GCF_002007445.2 Ailuropoda melanoleuca | reverse complement strand
GAGGTTCAACTAGTAATTTTCAGGCAGAGCTGAGTCTGAAACCAGCTAGCAACGGTGGGGTGTGTGCCCTTGGGCACGTCACTTCGCCTCCCTGGCCTCAGTTTTCTGATCTGTAAAGTAGAAAGAATCGTACCAACCTCCTGGGGCTGTCATGAAGACTGAGTGAGATGGTGCCAGCACAGTGTGTGGCAAAACAGTTATGAGGACCTACCGTATGCCTGGCACTGTGCAAGACTTTGGTGGGAGAGGTAGACATGAAACAAGTCTATGATCCTACAAATAACTGGGGATTTCAAAACACGTAAGTGCTTAAAAGGAGAGGACCTGGAGTGATGAGAATTTATAACTGGGGGATCCGCCCTACGCTGGAAGCAGTTAGGGAAGGCTTCCTGGAGGAAGCATCGGGGGGAACTAAGTATTGGAGGATGAATGTGGATTCACGGGGACAAAGAAGGAGTGGGGTACCAGGCCGAAGGGATGCCAGGTGCCGTAAGTACAACAGGCTCGGTGTTGCATCGGCAGAGAGCCACTGAGCAGGGTTGGGACGATGGCCAGAGGGCTCAGAATCCAGAAATCTCACCCCCTGCGTGGTATTGGTGGGAGTTCACAGAGGGCTGAAGGATCTTGGAGCTGCAATCTGACAAAGCGGTTTCTTTTGAAATTAG
>NW_023219818.1:0-665 GCF_002007445.2 Ailuropoda melanoleuca | reverse complement strand
CTTTATTCATTAACTAATTGATACTCATCTTGCAGAGCTCAACTCAAATTCACTTCCATAAGGTGATATTCTTTCGTGCTCCCATAGCTACCAGGATAGGTCAGTTTCCTCTGCTATCTGTTCTCATAGATCCTGCACTTCTTCATAGCCCCTATTAAAACTAAATTGCTACGTTTTATATAACAATTTATCTGACAGCTGTAGTCCCTGATAAAAAGTAATCTTTAAAATTAAAATCTGTTGTTTCCTATCACTTAGCTGCATGCCTGGCATTCAGTCAGCACTCAATATGTATTTGTTGAAGAAATGAATTCAAGACTTTCATTTTACATGTCTGTGAAGTGGGAAATGACTTCTATCTTTCTAACTTGCAGGGGTCTTGTGGGGCCTGGACAAACCATATACCCTCTTGACGTATATACTCTGCTCACAGTGACACATCCTCCTACTCTGGAAATTATAACCCCTTTTCTTTTGATAAAACAGATTTTTGCAACTTCAATACTTACTTGTGTACCCAGACCACAGCTGGGTGGACAACCAACTGGGCTAATCAGGAGCCAATCATCAGAATTTTGGACTTAAGCCTGCAAGACGTTCATTCATTCTAGACTTATCTTTGAGTGGAGGGATATATGAAAAACAAAAGCAAAAACAAAAAAAAA
>NW_023219817.1:0-665 GCF_002007445.2 Ailuropoda melanoleuca | reverse complement strand
AAAACAACAATCATACTGGAAAAATTAGCACTTTATATTTTTGGAATTGAGGGAGGAAACAGACAAAAAATTTATTAAGGATATAAAAGATTTGAGAAACAAAATTAATCATGTTGACCTAATTGACATATATAGAACATTATACCAAGCAATTTCAGAATGCATACTCCTTTCGGGAGCACTGGAATATTTATCGAAATAGACCAAATGCTGAGCTAGATTATACCCCTCAACAGATGTTAAATTACACACAGCATAGTATCTTATCAGAATGGTATTAAGCTTGAACTCAGAAATAAAATATAACTAAAAAATACCCAAAAGTTTGTAATTAAATTTTTACTCCAAAATAAAAAGCCATGGGTAACAAGGAAATCGTATTGGAAACTAAAAAGTATTTTGAAAAGAATGATTGTTAAATGGAACCCATTAAACAGAAGGGTCAGCACTGATATAGGATTAAAGGCAATTGCACAGTCTTTACTGACTACATGAGATGAAGAGGACTGAAAATCAGATTTAATTATCTACATCAAACACTGAGAAAAACAAAAATTAAACACTATGAAATAGAAGGGAGGCAATAATAAAAACAAAAACCAAAATTTGTGAAATGCCAAATAAATGTCCAATGGAGAAAATTAACAATACCAAAAGTTGGGGGG
>NW_023219816.1:0-665 GCF_002007445.2 Ailuropoda melanoleuca | reverse complement strand
CCCCCCCCCCCCCCCCGGATTAAAAAACCCTCCTCTTCACTCCCAACCACAAAAGCCACCTTACTTTGCAGATCACCTGGTTCTTCACAACTTCTTTCATGCCTTGTATCAGGTTGCTATAACTGTAGGACACTTCCTGACCATAAAACTCATTTTATTTCATGTATAATTCAGAATGGTTCTGAAATATTATTGGGGAAAAGGAGTAAAAGCAATAGGCCAGCAATCCAGTCATGCCTGGGTGGGAGACGGGAAAGGTACTGGGAAGAAGAGGCAGATGACATAATTTCCTTGTCAACTGGACTTTTTCAAGTAAGGAAACTAATGAGATTTGCTCAGAGAAAGATTTATTGTCTTTAAAATGTCCTTAGAAAGATGGTTCTGGCTAAGGATTACCTAGAGTAAATAAAAACCTGGGTTGATGATGTTGGTCTCCCTGGAGAATATTATGGAAGCCATACAACTCTGGGTGGTAACACAGAACAGCTGAAAGGCTCTCTCCAGTAAGAGGAATCCCCCACGTCACACCTACAGACCCCATCTAACACTGGCCAAAGAAAAAAAACCATGTCCAATGAGGGAAAGCAGGACCTGATAAGTTGTCCTTGGCATGGTGACCCCTCTCTGCCGCATGTGCATTTGTTGATGCCTGCAATCTTGACATC
>NW_023219815.1:933-1109 GCF_002007445.2 Ailuropoda melanoleuca | reverse complement strand
TCAAGGGCTTTCCCCTCACACTTTGTTTCTTGGTTCTAAGGTCTGGAACCTCCCCAGGCCCCTACACCCAACGTGGATCGGGGTCCCCAGTGAACAGGCTGCTGTTCGCTGGAGGTGTTTTACTGGATGCTCTGCTTTTTTACCAATGAGAAGGGCGCTGATTCCTCGAAAATCCG
>NW_023219815.1:261-529 GCF_002007445.2 Ailuropoda melanoleuca | reverse complement strand
ACACTTTGTTTCTTGGTTCTAAGGGCTGGATCCTCCCCAGGCCCCTACACCCAATGTGGAAACGGGGTCCCCAGTGAAAAGGCTGCTGTTCGTTGGAGGTGTTTTCTTGGACGCTCTGCTTTATTACCAATGAGAAGTGCGCTGAGTCCACGAAAATCCTGAATCTTTTCATTCATGCTCCCTTACTCACGAGAGATGATGATCGTTGATATTTCCCTGGACTGTGTGGCGTCTCAGAGACCACACTCTGGCACTCTCGTCAGGCTTC
>NW_023219815.1:0-153 GCF_002007445.2 Ailuropoda melanoleuca | reverse complement strand
CGGACGTGTTTTGGGCCTTTTCGTTCCATTGCCGCCGGCAGTTTTGACAGGATTTCCCCAGGGAGCAAACATTTCGAGGAAACGGGTTTTGGCCGAATTGTCTTTCTCAGTGCTGTGTTCGTCGTGTTTCACTCACTGTACCAAAGCACCTTG
>NW_023219814.1:0-858 GCF_002007445.2 Ailuropoda melanoleuca | reverse complement strand
AGGCGCTCAAAGAGTGTTTCCCAGACCAGCATCCACATCTCCTGGGAACTTTGTAGAAAGGGCAGTGTTCATGCCCACCTGCCAAGAATCAGAAACTTGGGAAGGGAGGCACCTAGCAAGGTGTCTGGACAAGTCCCCGAAGCCCCAGATGGGTATCCCGCTTGAGAGCATGTCCAGTCACCNGAGCATGTCCAGTCACTCGCCACATCCCTCCCAATTTACCCCTGGTGCCTGATGGGTGGCAGAGACCTTCCAGAAATTGAGCTTGTCACCCTGTCACTGCACTGCTTAGAATCCCTCAGTGGTCTGATCGCTTTCAGGATGAATCAAAAGACCGTCAGGTACCATGAGAAATCCTGCCTGTCAGACACAGCCTGGGCCTTCTCTTTATGTATTTATTAACGAGTCCGTGGCCCGATTTTCTTTTGCTACATTTGTGTTCCCCTGGCAAGCTTCCGGAGTTACCATTTACGTTATAGCTCCTTGCTGGGCCTCCGTTCCAGAGCCCATAACAGGAAGATGGTCAAAGATCGAAGGTCTAGCGGCCCACACGAAGCCATGGGGGCTCCCCGTTAGAGTAGTGAGTTGACTGCAGTGTGAGGGAAACGACCATTCAGTGTCTGCTTCCACAAGTGCGGATGGGGATTCTTGGGCAAGGACGCCCAGTCAAGCAGCTCCATCTGTTGGCTGTCAGGCAACACGAGGTGCAGGGGCTTGATGTGGGGCTCCTCAAAGTTTGGTGCACAAAGGGGTGGCGCCCAGATTGGTTTGATCCCAGGGCGTGGCATGGTAAGAACTGAGGAGCGGTTTGCCCCAGGGATGTTTTGTCCGTTGAGTGAAAGCTTCTGTTTCCCTTGG
>NW_023219813.1:0-665 GCF_002007445.2 Ailuropoda melanoleuca | reverse complement strand
GGCAATGTTTTTCTCCCTCCCGCCCACTGTTCTCTCTTGCCCTCTCTGCCAGACGTAAGCCATTCTGGAGATGCTAGGAGGGCAGGACCTTTCATGGGGCTCTTCCAGGTTCCTAACCAAGATTCACAGGGGACCCACTCTCAAGGAACCTACCGAGCAAGGAAGACAAACTCAAAGTGAGCGACTGGCGGGAAGAACAAAGTCTCTACTGTCCTGCCCTGTGCACCACACCAAAGTGAGTTAACCTCAAGAGCATGGTAGCAATGGAACATGCTAGAGAACGTGCAGGCCACTATGAAATGAAGACGAGAGGCCCTTTATTCAGCCATAACCGGGAGTTCCAAGATGGTGGCAGTACAGCACGAACCCAGCGAGGGCTCTTCAGAACACAGGCATCATATCCAGGAAGTTGGCCCTGCTCAAGCCCGCTGCTGAATGAGCTGCAGGAGGCTGATGGAGCAGCAAGGTGCGGGTAACAAGCACAGAAACAGCCCAGTGAGGAGAGGGAGGCTGGGGAGGGAAGGCAGGACCATGGTCCTCCTCAATGTGATGCTCCACGTTGGAGATGGACCCACTGGGCCTCTCCCTCTCAGTAACCTGCAGAGGGGTGGGTTGCCTTGTCTGGGTTCTAATATCCACTCCACGGTTCCCATTCCATCCCGTTG
>NW_023219812.1:0-665 GCF_002007445.2 Ailuropoda melanoleuca | reverse complement strand
GCACACACATGCGTGTGTACATACATGTGTCCCTGTGTGCGTGTGTGTGCATGTGTATACGCCCATGTGTGTGTGGGTGTATGTGTGTGCGTGTGTGTGTGCACACGTGCACGCATCCTCCTTTAGACTCTGGCTCCTCTACGAGCTCAGCCTACACTTAACATCGTGCGTGCATGCATCTCTAGAACTTAGCTCATGCTTCACACACGCTGGGCATTTAGTCAACATTTCCAAAATAAATGAATATGAGTATGGAAATATGAGGACGATTAGAGCACTGAGTGAGATGCAACCCTTTATCTGAGACAAACACATGAGAAACAGAAGCTAAGGAAGTACTTCCGGCTGATGCCACCGCTCACCGCGCAGGTCTTCCAACAAAACTTGAAATAAAGAGGGGTGTGGGCCGAGGCAGAGGCTGTTCTTCTGGTTCATAAGTAAGTACACAACATGGGAAGGCTTGCAAGCCAGGGAAGAGGAGCTCCTCACAAACACTTGCAGAAATACAGAGAAAGAGAAGTGGCGCTCAAGGATTTCTATGCAGTCGCCGCTAGCCCAGAAGGATCTCTCTGCCCTTGCCCTGCGAGCCTCCACTCTGGGGTATGTGGGAGGGCACTGTGCCCTACGTCAGAGAGGGAACCACAGATGGCCCCCAGAGAGGCATT
>NW_023219811.1:0-665 GCF_002007445.2 Ailuropoda melanoleuca | reverse complement strand
TAAGGGATTTATGAATAAATGGCAGAAAAATATGATTAATAGTGACATCTTCCAGTTCCTCCTCTGAGCTTTAGCCTTCTGAGTGATAGAGAAATTTATCTGATAACTACATAATTGCTAGCATGACAATAATTTGACTCTTTCCGGAACGCTATGATCAAAGACCACAACTGTAAGTCTACCATGCACTGTGCCTCGACCTTCTCAACCTCACAGGGCTGGGCAGCTTGCAGTTATGCCACCTGTTAACCAAAGTCCTTTCTTTTTCCCTAAGATGACTGGGATAGACCATTCCCCATGATTATAAGCCTCTCAAGGGCAGGAGATTGCATGCCTTGTTGCTTTTGTGAGTTGATGACTCACTCATTTGCTGAAGCCTTCCGAGGAAAGCACACACTGACTTTAAAAGGGACTTTTGGAGTACATGACCTTGAAGAACACTTTTTGGGTTCTTAATGCTTTTATTTTACTAAAAACAAAATGCTCTCTCAGTATAAATACTATTTGAAAGCTGTTGTGGATTTAAGAATTAAAGACTGCTCCAACACTGGCCACAATTTTCTTCATGTTTAGGGAATCTGACAGTATTGGGAAAGTTTTTCAAACAATTTCTTTGATTCTTCAATCATTTATTTTTGTAGTACTGGAAGCTTCTGTAGCTATGG
>NW_023219810.1:0-665 GCF_002007445.2 Ailuropoda melanoleuca | reverse complement strand
AGAGCTCTCACCAATCAAGTATATACTACAACTCAGTGTTTCCTTCAAGTGTGAACTAAAGAATACTGGTTCCTTAAAAAAAAAAGAGGGAGGGTTTCCACAGTCAAAAATGCTTGGGGAACACTGAGGAAAGTTCAGTAAAGCAGATTTCTTTCTGAATTATTTCATATAACTTCCAAATTTCCGATATATATTTGAAATCTCCAAAATAAATATATAGTAAATATATACAGTTGATTCAAACAACTATACTTTCTTTAATCTAATACTTTAAGTGTTGAACCTGAGTATTTATGATAGTGAATTTTTGTTTTTTAAGATTTTACTTATTTATTGGAGATAGTGAGAGAGCACAAGCAGGGGGAGCAGCAGGCAGAGGGAGAGGGCAAAGCAGACACCCCACTGAGCAGGGAGCCTGAAAGGGGGCTTGGGCCTGAGCTGAAGCAGACCGCTTAACCCACTGAGCCACCCAGGCGCCCCTATGATAGTGAATGTTTAAAGGTAAATGACGCAACTTAGTGACAATTGAACAAGCAGCTTCCCAATCTGTGAATTCCTCCTCAGTATCTACATACACAGCAATATCAGAACACACAGTCCTGATCCCACCAATGGGACTGCTGACCATCAGCATCTCCCCTTGAAAGTCACAATTCACCCAGTCT
>NW_023219809.1:0-665 GCF_002007445.2 Ailuropoda melanoleuca | reverse complement strand
CCTCCTGGTCAGGAAGAACTGTGGTGTTAAGTCCTGGCTACCGATGGACGTGAGCTTGACCATAGCTCTCAAGGCAGAGTAGAGGGAGGTGGGACAAAAAGTTAAGAGGCTTTCCTTTCAGGAATAAAATGCCTCCATTCTCTTTTCCATTGCAGTCCATTTTTTTAGCTCTGACTCTGTCAATCTTGAGTGAGTTTCTTGTGTCATTCCGTCGTAGCTGGGAGACTGGGATGTTTGTGCAAGGGTTCATGTCTGGGACCCAAATTCTCCTTGGGCTCTCCTCTAATTCTTATAGGACTATTCTCACAGCATGTCATCCTTGCTGCTGTCCTGCAGTTTTTCATGGTTATTCCTCTAGAAAGTCCCCAACTAGCCACTCCTGGCTTGAGATCCTTAACCACTCATGCTCACGTTAAGTCAGTTTCTCTTCGCCTACACTCCCCTCTCAGATGGTATGTCTGGATTGTCTTTTTTGTGTTTGGGCCTCCAGCTCCTCCTCCAGCTCCCTTCTCCCTTCTTCTGCCACGAATTGCTAAACAAGCCAAAGTGTATTTGTACTGGGGAGTGATTGCTAGGTGTAAAACTGCCCATATGTCAACTCTGATCGGTGTGACTATGCAATGGTATTAAGTTAAAATTTAAGAAAGACACACTCACACACACAT
>NW_023219806.1:0-665 GCF_002007445.2 Ailuropoda melanoleuca | reverse complement strand
TTGATATTTCCTTGGACTCTGTGGTGTCTCAGAGACCACTATGTAGCACTCTCGTCAGGGTTCCGCCACCACTTTCCCTCATGTTTCCCTGTTCACGAAGTGTGATGATAGTGCTAAAACTGTCCCCGTATGGTGTTGTTTCTGACGGACGTGTTTTGGGCCTTTTCGTTCCATGGCCGCCAGCCGTTTTGACAGGATTGCCCCAAGAAGCAAACATTTCGTTGGAAGCGGCTATTGGCCGAATTGTGTTTCTCTGTGCTGGGTTCGTCGTGTTTCACTCCCGCAACCAAAGCACCTTGATTCCTGTTCCACCTTCCACAAGGCTGACCGGAATTCAAGGGCTTTCTCCTCACACTTTGTTTCTTGGTTCTAAGGGCTGGATGCTTCTCAGGACCCTACACCCAATGTGGAATCGGGGTCCCCAGTGAAAATGCTGCTGCTCGCTGGAGGTGTTTTCCTTGATGCTCTGCTTCATTACCAATGAGAAGGGGACTCAGTCCTCTAAAATCCTAAAGCTTTTCATTCATGCTCCCTTACTCACGACAGAGGATGATCGTTGATATTTCCCTGGACTGTGTGTGGTCTCAGAGACCTCTATGTGGCACTCTCGTCAGTCTTCCGCGACCACTTTCCCTCATGTTTCCCTATTCACGAAGGGTGATGAT
>NW_023219805.1:0-665 GCF_002007445.2 Ailuropoda melanoleuca | reverse complement strand
GAAGCCAGGCTTAGCTAGAGAGCAATAGTGAGTCAAAGGGCTGCTTTCTCAGGTCAAGTTTATTTCTAGAGGCAATATCCTAACACAAACTGGTGACTCTAATGGCAAAAGTACTGACACTTTACTAGATCGGGGAGGAAAAGGATTTTTGAACACAGTGTATTTTCCCATTCTGCTTACACGAAGGGCTACTCTGATTCATTTAAGCTTGGAGAACTAGTTTCATGTTCTATAGTTCCTCAGGGCAACCCTATGGTAGGTACTCTTATGCTCCACATTTTACAGATGAGGGACTTGAGGCCCAGAGAGGCTAAGAAACTTGTCAGAGTTCACACTGCTAGGACATGCTGGAGTGGGGATTTGAACCTAGGTCACTGACACTCCAGTTAGATATGAGTGACCAGTTTACCTGGACAAGAGCCAGGATAAATCCCTCAAGGCACCTGGCTTGCTTGAAGCCAAGGGGTACTTCTGGGGATTCTTCTGTGGTTAATTTCAAAGTGATCTCCTTAATAGGGAGGGTCTTGATCATAGAAAGGCATCTAGAGTGAAGGGGTTTCGGTTGGGCTGGGAACGGTTGCCCAGTGCAGGCTGTCATGCAGTTGGCTGAGTTCTGAGGTGGGTAGTAAATATAGAAGTCTCATGGTCACAGAAACAAACAAACA
>NW_023219804.1:0-665 GCF_002007445.2 Ailuropoda melanoleuca | reverse complement strand
GAATTTTTTTTTTTTTTTTTTTTTAGAGAGGGCGAGATAGGTGGGGGGAGGGGCAGAGGGAGAGAGAGAATCCTACAGGCTCCATCATGATCAGTGTAGAGCCCCACATGGGCCTTGATCCCAAGACCCTGAGATCATGACCTTAGTGGAAATCAAGAGTTGGACGCTTAACCGACTGAGCCACCCGGGCGCCCCTAGAAAGACATTTTTATCCCTAAAATCAAGGAAGTGTTTATCTCTGAGCGGAGTGAGAAGGTATGACCACAGAGAGGCACATAGAACGTTCTGGGGTGTGGGCAGTTGTCTGTTTTTTAGCTCAGGTGGTAGTTACATGACGTTCACGTTCTGATTACTTTACAACTCTGTGTGTCTGTGTCCGTGTGTATTTGTTCTTATCTATGACATGTTTTATGAAAAATGCTGGGGTACTAAATAATACTAAAAAAATGGCATTCACTCACAGCTCCAATGAGTTTGATAAAACACAGACCACAGATAGTGCCCATCTCAAGAAGCAAGATTTCCACAACCTGAAACAGATTGAGCAACGGCCCAGTCGTCTTAGGGCTGTGTCTTTCTCATCTTACCAACAAAGAACATGTTTTTAAATTTTACTTATTTTTAAGAAATCACTAATACCGCCTCACAGTTCAAAAGTTTAAAAG
>NW_023219803.1:0-6885 GCF_002007445.2 Ailuropoda melanoleuca | reverse complement strand
GAGGGTGAGGAGAGAAGGGGAGGGAGGACCATGCTCAATTCTAGCATAAGCAGAATTATGTGTACAAACTGCATTTGTTCGTTCGAAGATAATACATGGCTGGCCAAGAGCATGAGGCTAGAGTCAGACTGCCCAGAGTTTGTATCTTGGGTCTGTCACTTACCAGGCATGAGGGTCTTGGTCCCCGACAGGACTTAACCCGTCTGTATGCCAGCTTCTCCATCATAAAATGGTAATAACAATATTATCTACCCCTAGAGTTACCCTGAGAACCAGATTGAGATAATTCATGGAAAGTGCTTAGAACAGCACCTAACATGTAGCAATAAATTTTGAGCTATTATTATTGCAATAATTTCAGATTGAGTATAATTGCAAATCATCCCAGGTCTGAGTGTCAAAATTAGCATCATTTCATATAGCTATCAAATTGTCTCACCAACAGTTCTTAAGAGAAAATGGCTCTCTGGGTCTCCCTTAAACAGCTAATCCATACATGACCAATTTAGTCCACACTAAATCTCAGAGAAATCACTATTATAATCCAAGTTCTATGCACCCCATCAGCCTGTAACTGCAAACTAAGGCCACATTTTCTTTTAATGATCAATTTCTGGAAGTGGCAGCCCCCTAGCTTCATTGGTGAACATTTATTTATTGATGTTGTTTTCTGCCTCCAGTTACAGTACCTCACAATCCTTTTGGTGAACCATGCCTCCATCACTGCCACTTTGGGCAGCTGGGGTGGTCTTGACTCCAGCATGTGACCCCATTCAAACTAGCAAGCCAGGCCCAAGGCTTTTGTAACAACTGCTGATGAAAATAAGGGGTTAAGATGAAAACCTAGAATTGCTGGCAGCCACCTTGCCATCACAAAAGAGTCAAACTAAGACCTTTAAGTAAGGAGTCAATACAGAGGAAAGCCAGGCTGGGCGGATAGAGAGATACCAAGTGGTAATGACCTAATGTGAGCTTCCGGATCCAGCTATGGCTTAACCTAGAAGAGCTAGCCCAGGATATTTCTATAAAGAGAGTTAACACATGTCCTTTTTTGCTTTAATAGGTTTGAGTTGAATTTTATTGTATTCACACTGAAAGCATTCTGAAGGATACTGCTTTTCATCGTTGGAATGTCAGAGACTTTTTGGACTTCAAGCCCCATTAGAAGAGGGGCTTCCTTCTAAGCTCTATGCCCAGGTGGGTCATTAGGCATTGATAAAGCTCTGCCTATGCTTAGGGTCTCCCAAAAATCTGATCACATTCTGGTCCTACTTGTCCTAACTACACAATTTCAAAGTAAACCCAGTTGTCCTGACCCAAAAAAGACAGTGAAACGTCATTCTGTCCTCTTCTTTCACCAATGTGAGCCCCTACCCAAAGCAAACATTCTTCCCTTCAGACCAGTTACAAAACAGAACCTGCTATACATCTCAATGGATAGAAATAGACACAGGGGAAAGATAGTCATGAATGAAGTGTTACTTTGCCTTTTACAAGTGCCCTGATACCCATCTTGCTCATCTTTGTGCTGCATAAACTACCATTTTTTTGTCTGATTATCACACATGAAGATTATGTGCCATCCAACATTTTAGAAGAGGCTTACTCATGACCTTAGACCTCAACCTTATGTTTCCCATGAAGTTCAGTCTTAAAATGGATTCTCCCACTACTAGGTTTTTAGAGACATGGCTCTCTGGGGAAGAAAGAATAGGGAATTCAACTTAAGTATCACAACTAGATGGACTTGGTTAAACATGACTCAGTCACACGTCGCCATCCAAGGCAAACCTATACGAGCGTTTAAATCACCTAGTCTTTCAAAAAGCATGAAAATCAATTATTCTTCCATTGATTTCTCCTGTTATGTCCTGGAAAATTCGGGATGTAACTTTTAATAATAATTATCATCGCTGGCTCTACCACCATGGGTCAACAGCCTTGATAGTCTTCCATGTGATAAACTGAATGAAACAGTGGAGCGTATTTATGTTTCTCTCCACCATCAATTTTTCTAGCTATTGAATCTCACCCTTTCTCCATCTTCCCACTTCTCCCAATTACTAAGGTCATTTTCAATTTCAATCCTGTTTCCAAGGCATTAGCCAACACATCCAACTTGCTGTCAATGAGATACTTAATAAGCATACTCATTCCACTATCCAAGAAATTAATGAAATTGCTAAGTACTGCAGGACAACTTCTCTCAAGAGTGTTTTCTCTTCCTACTTTCAAGTCACAATGACCCGTTGACAAATACTATCAATTTGAGCCAGCTGTGTACTTAACAGTGAAATGAGCTAAACTCTATTTTCTCAGTTACTTGATGAATATGACATGTGGGGCTGGATTTTAAAAGCTTCTGGAGGCATAATAAAGGGTTGAAACACATCCATTTGTCCTTACCTGACAAAATAAAAAACAGCAATTCTATCAGGTAGTAAACCTAATCTTTCAGATTTTTTCTATTGTTTCTAAGGTCCTTGAATATTTAGGTTGTTTTCTGAGTCAAAAATCCTAATTTGTTGGAGGCAGTATGAGATTGAGGCCAAACATATCTGGGACTAATCCTACCGCTGTCACTCTGTGGGACTTTGGGACTCTTCTTTTTTAGAAGAGAAAAAAAGAAAAAAAGAAAAGAAAAGCTTTTTGGTGCATGGGGTTTTTTTGTTTGTTTTTGTTTTTTGTTTTTTTGCCCCTGAGCCTGTTTCCTCATCTGCAAAAGGGGCATAATTCTTAACTTTTAACATTGTTTCAAGGACAAGCAACATGCCTTGGTTAGAGTATAAATTAATAAAAAGCTGGCCTTTCTCCTTCTTTCTCTCATTTGAAAGTCTGTGTCTATATCATAAAATCTCACCACAATCAAGGTAACTTCTGGCATTGCATAATAAATTTATGTGAGATGTGACTATTCGGGTGGATTTCATACATATGGACCCTTTCTAATTTCTTACACCCTGGGGTTTGGTAGGAGGAAGGACAGTTGGTTCAAGAATAGTCCTGGAGGGGGAATGAAGCATGGGAGACTATGGACTCTGAGAAACAAACTGAGGGCTTCAGAGGGGAGGGGGGTGGGGGAATGGGATAGGATGGTGATGGGTAGTAAGGAGGGCACGTATTGCATGGTGCACTGGTTGTTATACACAACTAATGAATCATCGAACTTTACATCAAAATAAATAAATAAATAAATAAAAATTAAAAATTAAAAAAAAGAAGAGTCCTGGAGGCAATCAGGGTGAACCTGACTATGCCATTTGTTAATCAAGGACCTCAGAAAACGTTCTTAAACTCTCAAAGTCTGCTTTTCCTTCTAAACAAGTAGATGATAATAATACCTGGCTCAAACCTTTCTTTTAAGGTTTATACTAGATTTTGCTCACAGCCGCATTCAACAAATGAATGTGGTAGCATGATGAGGTAACTCTTGTTGGAACTCTATCCATATGGGATGAATTCTTACATATCTGATAGAATTCTTTCTACTTCCCAACCTCTCTCTGATTAAAGAGAACACTCCATGCAAAATGGACCAGGCCTGTTTAATTCAATGTTATAGATCTTGCTCCTAGAACAGTGCCTGTCACATACTCAACGCTTAATAAGAAATTGCTGATTACATAATGGATGAAGGAATGAATGCATACCTCTTTAAGCTCATGCCAATAAAGTCTGAATATGACAGAAGGCAGCTGAGTAAGACCAAGCAACACTGAGAATCAATGGATCCTACTTACTCCATTTACAAGACCATCACAGAACTCCTTAACTAAGGCTTTTCAATTTTCTAAAGTACATCAGAATTCAATATACAAAGATTTTAGGCAACACAGAACCGACAGTTAACAACATGGTATTGTGTACTTAAAATTTTTTCAAGAAGGCAGATCTCATGTAAAGCTTTCTTACCTTAAAAAAGGTGAGACCCCAGGGAAATTTCTAGAGGTGACAGATATATTCATTACTTTAATGTGCTGACATGCATATGTGTATGCATGTGTCCAAACTCATCAAATTATATACATTAAACATATTTTATGCATTTTTCATATGTCAATTTTACCTCAAGAAGAATAAAAAAAAAAGACTTTGGGGTTACATCTCTAAACGTAAATAGCATGATTTATTTTCTGAAAACTTGTGAATTCTCTCATCCCCTAAAAAAGGGTTTATTTTAAAAATAAAAGATGCAGAACAGAATGTAACAACCACTACAAAGACTTTACTGGCAACATGGCATCATTAAAATTCTATCTCTCAGTATTCAGACTCAATGTGAATGGTTTAAATGCTCCCATAAAATGCCACAGGGTTGAAGATTGGATAAAAAGAAATGACCTATCCATATGCTGTCTACAAGAGACTCATTTTGAACCCAAAGATACATTCAGACTGAAAGCAAAGGGATGGAGTACCATCTTTCATCCAAATGGACCTCAAAAGAAAGCTGGGGTAGCAATTCTCATATCAGATAGATTGGATTTTAAACTAAAGACTATAGTTAGAGATGCAGAAAGGCACTATATTATTCTTAAAGGATGTATCCAACAAGTAGATATGACAATTATAAATATATATGCCCCCAACAGGGGAGCAGCAAGATACACAAGCCAACTCTTAACCAAAATAAAGAGACATACAGATAAAAATACATTAACAGCAGGGGACCTCAACACCCCACTATCAGAAATAGAACACCCTGGCAAAAACTAAGCAAAGAATCAAAGGCTTTGAAGGCCATACTCCACTAGTTGGACCTCATAGATATATATAGAACACTACACCCCAGAACCAAAGAATACTCATTCTATTCTAATGCCCATGGAATATTCAAAAGAATAGACCATGTTCTGGGACACAAAACAGGTCTTAACTGATATCAAAAGAGGGAAATTATCCCCTGCATATTCTCAGACCTCAACACTCTGAAATGGGAACTCAACCACAAGGAAAAATTTGGAAGAAACTCAAACACTTGGAGACTAAAAACCATCCTGCTCAGGAATGACTCGATAAACCAGGAAATCAAAAAGCAATTTAAACAATTTATGGAGACAAACGAGATATGAAAACACAATGGTCCAAAACCTATGATCGGATACTACAAAGTCAGTCCTAAGGGGGAAATAGATAGCTATCCAAGCCTCACTGAAAAGAATAGAAAAATCTAAAAAGCAGTTTTTATATTCTCACCTCAAGAAGCTGGAACAGCAACAGAGGGACAGGCCTAATCCACTCACGAGGAAGCAGTTGACCAAGATTAGAGCAGAAATCAATGAATTAGAAAACAGAAGTACAGTAGAGCAGATCAACAGGACTAGAAGCTGGTTCTTTGAGAGAATCCATAAAATTGGTAGACCACTGGCAAGACTGACCCAAAAGCAAAGAGAAAGGACCGAAATTATTAAAATTATGAATGAAAAAGAAGAGGTCACGACCAACACCAATGAAATTGGAAGGATTATTAGAAACTTTTATCAACAGCTATATGCCAATAAATTAAGCAATCTGGAAGAGATGGAGGCCTTCCTGGAAACCTATAAACTACCAAGACTGAAACAGGAAGGAATTGATTTCTTAAACAGGCCAATTAATTATGAAGAGATTGAGTCAGTGATAAACAACCTTCCAAATACCAAAACTCCAGGCCTGGATGGTTTTCCTGGGGAATTCTACAAAACATTAAAAGAAGAACTAATACCTATTCTCCTAAATCTATTTCAAAAAATAGAAACAGAAGGAAAGCTACCAAACTCATTCTATAAGGCCAATAGTACCTTGATCCCCAAATCAGGCAGAGACCCCATCAAAAAGGAGAATTACAGACCGATTTCCCTAATGAATATGGATGCCAAAATCATCAACAAGATCCTGGCTAATAGAATCCAACAGTACATTAAAAGGATTATCCATCATGACCAAGTGGGATTCATACCTGGGATGCAAGCATGGTTCAACACTCGCAAATCAATCAATGTGATACATCATATCAACAAGAAAAGACTCAAGAACCATATGATCCTCTCAATTGATGCAGAAAAAGCATTTGACAAAATACAGCATCCTTTCCTGATTAAAACCCTTCAGAGTGTAGGAATAGAGGGTACATTTCTCAATCTCATAAAAGCCATCTATGAAAAGCCTACAGCAAATATTATTCTCAATGCGGAAAAGCTGGAAGCCTTTCCCTTAAGATCAGGAACACGACAAGGATCCCCACTCTCGCCACTACTATTCAACATAGTCCTAGAAGTCCTTGCAACAGCAATCAGACAACAAAAAGGGATCAAAGGTATCCAAATCAGCAAAGAAGAGTCAAAATGTCTCTCTTCGCAGATGACATGATACTCTATATGGAAAACCCAAAAGAATCCACTCCCAAACTATTAGAAGTTATAGAGCAATTCAGTAATGTGGCAGGATACAAAATCAATGCTCAGAAATCAGTTGCATTTCTATACACAAATAATGAGACTGAAGAAAGAGAACTTAGGGAATCTATCCCATTTACAATAGCACCAAAAAACATGTTACCTTGGAATTAACTTAACCAGAAACGTAAAGGATTTATATTCTAGAAACTATAAATCACTCTTTCTTTTTAAAGATTTTATTTATTTATTCGACAGAGATAGAGACTGCCAGCGAGAGAGGGAACACAAGCAGGGGAAGTGGGAGAGGAAGAAGCAGGCTCATAGGGGAGGAGCCTGATTGGGGGCTCGATCCCATAACGCCGGGATCACGCCCTGAGCCGAAAGCAGACGCTCAACTGCAGTGCCACCCAGGCGCCCCATAAATCACTCCTGAAAGACATTGAGGAAGACATAAAAAGATGGAAAAATATTCCATGTGCATGGATCGGAAGAATTAACATAGTGAAAA